>NC_086241.1:1592500-1892500 GCF_036321145.2 Pelmatolapia mariae
AAGTTCACTTTACCTTTTGTCACTTTTCTTCTGTTCTCTGAAAAGCTTAAAAGTTTTTAGAAGTGTTATAAAGCCAATACAGGTGTCACAGTGTCAGGATTAAAGCATTAAAATGTGCAGTACACGATCAGCATGTGGCCCTTTGTGCCACACGCTGCTATAATCAAGGACCGAGAGCAGGAGTGTTACATAGTCAGAAAAGCTACGAAGGAAAGAGTGGACCCTCCCACAGATTTATTTGCCAGGCTTATTGAAACTGCAGCTTTCACCAAGGGGATTACAATACAGCCTCATTTCCTCCGTCTTAATCCGGTCATTAGTCAGGTTTTGTGAGGATGCAGAACATTCCTCCACTTCAAGATGTCTTTAGTGTGTGTAAATCCGACAGTTTGTTGACCAACAACAACAAAAAAATCCATTCTTTTGTAAACAGCCTGTAGAAAAACATGGGAATATTTGGGAGCTACTGAACGCACCAGAGATCTTTGGATGGCAAAGCAGCCGAGCAAACTCACCTGCTGAGGAGACATATCATCTTATGTCTTTGCTGTGACTCCAAACCTACATGTCATCCACAGCCTCCAGCACTAAGATGAATGCTCTTATTATTTACTCTTATTTTCATATTGATCACGTTCATATCTTCATATCAGTGCTGTATTATCTAATCTTGAGCTGAACATGCAGTCATGCTCCCTTGTGAATTTTTTCTTCTGTAAGTTTGTGTCAGCGGTTCAAACTGAAAGCAGCTGCTGTTAAAACGTTATTAGCGGTACAGATGGAAGTTTTCAGCTGTTTCCAGCAGCTCACTCGTCCTTGTTTTGTTACCCTTACAGTTTCAGTCTCTCTTTCTCGCTTACTTGCAGCACGTGGAGCAATAAGCAGCTTTTGGTGGTGCAGGCTGTAGCATGAGTATGCAGGACTTGTTGTTTATAACGTGAATACGACTCCTGCTGTTATTGATTCTGTCCGAGAGATGAGCCCTCTGGGTTTTTCTGATGTTTATGCAGGAGAATGGTGACTCTTGCTAAGTGGAAAAGAGACAAAAAATCAATAGGCAAGGTGAAGGGAGGGGAGTGCCAGGCATCTCTTAGTTTAGGGCTTTCTTTCTTTCAAATTCCTGTTTTTCTCCTGTTTTGATGCACTTCGAGGGCTGAGTGAGAGGCCCAGCAGCGTCTCGCTCAGTGAGTTGGAGCTTTTCATCAGCTGAAGCCTCGCGTATGCGAGATCAATGGGTGAATGCTCTCCTCGTCTTTATAACACCCCAGTGTAATATGCCAGATTACACGCTGAAAGCAAAGTCTTTTTACAGCGTATGGCTGGAGTTATTATTCACATCTAAATGTTATGCATTAATTTCCAGTTACAGTCCACCTTACAGCTTTTACTGCACATTTATTAATTTAGTAATCACCATAATTTGAATATTTCTGGAGGTGCTTGATATAAATACAATACAAGGACAATTCATGCACTGCTGAAAATGGGAGGATTCAACACTAAGGGTGAAAATGCAAAGACATTTTTTAAACTTCCTCCTAAATTTCTCATTTTTATATGAGATGTATCATCTGGTCCATGTGGTCTGTAGTCATATTGCAGGATCAGGATTAGTTCAACTATTGCATGAATTTCTGATAAATAACGTAATGATTTCACCTCCGGTACTTTGCAGTAATTTTATAAAGAACATAAATGAATAAAATGTGATCATTTAAAATAAGCAGTTCCCAAAATGCCAGATTATCTGTTATCACAGCCTGTAAAATGAACACAACAACAACAGCAAACACTAATCATGTGTGATTAGATGCAGACGAATCAAATATAATCTATAAAGTCTTATTGTCATGATAGGAGGTGCATACTTTAACCTTCTGAGTTAGCCCTAACATCACTGTAATCTCACGTGCTCATAAACTCATTAGATTATCAGGTACACCTGTTCAACTACTCTTAATGCAAATATCTAATCATCCAGTCACATGGCAGTAACCCAACACATGTAGGCATGTAGACACAGTGAAGACCGCCTCCTGAGCTTGAAGCCAAACATCAGAATGAGGAAGAAACAGAATTTAAGTGACAGTGAAAGTGGCATGTTTGTTGATGGCTGAGTATTTCAGAAACTGCTGGGATTTTCCCACACAACCATCTCTGTGGTTTACAGAGAATGGTCCAAAAAAAGAGAAATATCCAGTGAGCAGCAGTTATCTGATGGATGGATGATGGATCCATTCTGCCTTGTATCAGCGGTTCTGGCTGCTGCTGCTGGTGTGATGGTGTCAGGGTGTGTTCTTGGCACACCTTGGGTCCCTTAGTACCACTGACCATTGTTTAAGCACCACACCCTACCTGAGTATTGTTGCTGACTATCTCCATCCCTTTATGATGGGATGTGTACCTTCTTCTGTGAATGATCTACACCACTGTAGCTCCTCCACAGTCACCACGTGGAGCCAAAAAACCTGCAGCAACTGTGTGATGATGTCATGTTGCTACGCGCCAAAATGTTTCAGCAGCTTCAATCTGAGCCATGAAGAATTAAGGCAGTTCTGAAGGTAATAGCAAGGTGTTCCTAATAAAGTGTCCAATAGGTGTATGGTTTCATGAATCCATGGGTGTAGTTGTACATTGCTCTCCTGTCTCTGACCTTGTATTTAATAGGTTTCATATCCATGAGTAAAACATGACTAACTGATCATGTAGGATACCTTACATATACTTCTGGTGGTCTTTGCCACACTACTACATTAGTAGTGTGGCAGTACATGATGCAGTACAGTACATTGTTTGCTTGAGCTCTTGATATTCTAAAATAGTTTGCAGACACACAGACATTTGCAGACACGCAGAGATTTCCTAGCTCTTGATGATAGCAGCTGGCATCCTGTTAAAAACTAATCTGTTAGCGTTTGGAACTCCTGTGCTGGTAGTTCTCACAGACAGTGGCAACATTGTTTCAAACTTTCTTGTAGCTTTGGTGTGTAATGCTTCTTTGAGGCCTTGCTCACAGGTCACTGTGTGGCAGGTTTGCTCTTAGGGAGGAGGAGGAGACAGACCAGGAAACTGACACTGAGGATGGATTTGATGGAGAGGTCAGGAACTGAAGAGGACACAGAATATAATCTGTGCAATCCAGACCATGAAACGAATGAGGAGGAGAATCCAGTGATGGAGATGATGGCTGTGCTGAGTCTGCAGTCACATTCAAGTCAGCGAGGCTTTCAGCTCAAACTGTCATCAGGACGACCGCAGAGCATCCTGGATCGATGACATTAAATCCTGCTTTGAACTCTTTCCATCAGACCACAGTGGTAAACTTGACCAGCTTGGAGAGAAACAGACCCCAGTATAACAGTCTGGTACGGGAACTGCTCTGCCTCGGACCGGAAGGCGTTGCAGAGGGTTGTTAAAACTGCCCTGCATAGCCTGTACATAGCTTGTATACCCACTACAGCCTGTACATACTTATAGTTATAGCATATTCATAACATACCTTCATACTGTGTACATTATAGCATACCCATACTAGATGCATATTTTGTACCCTCATACCTATAATAGACCCATTTCTGTAATATATCTATATCATGACCAAAGCACTTCTGGATGGATGCAAACTGCATTTCGTTGCCTTGTACTTGTACATGTGCAATGACAATAAAGTTGAATTCTATTCTATTCTATTCTAAAAAGATGTCTGAAGGGAGCTAACCCAGAAAGACTTCGAAGCATACGTGAATCTTTTGATCTTGAGCAGTCGAGAGATCCAGAAATGAATTTACCAGCACTTTATGGGATGGAGAGTCTAGTTGGAAAGTTTTTCAGGCCATCGTGTCACTCCAGAAATTTGACTGTAAATGTTGTTACGGGTGATTTACTTTGAGAACCGTGATACAAGCCCAGGCTGACATCAACAAGACAAACCGGCAGCGATCAGAGAAGTTTGGGACGAGTGTGTAGAGCGCCAGCCACTCGCCCATATCCAAACGTCATGGTGAATGAGTGCCTGGTGGCTTTAGGGGACAAACAGTATATGTCAAGCAAGCAGCCTAAATATAGCATAAAGATATGGGCAACATGTGATGCCAGGACTAGTTGTCCCTGGAACATGCAGGTGTATATTGGGACACCGGAAAATAACCAAGTGGAGTATGTCTCAGAGGTCTCAAGGGACATAAGATGATAATTTCTTCATCTCCTGTGGTCTTGGTGAGGAGCTGTGTCAGAAGGAAGTGGGACTAATTTCCTCCATAAAAACAAATTCTGACTGGAAACAACTTTGTGTGTTTATATGTTTGAAATGGTTTCAAAGCAAATGTTCATGGTAGTAGTCTGTGATAAACAGGACACACAGTGTTTCATTGGATTATTTCTTACAGTCAAAATAGAAATTGTGCTTCTTTTTTTTAAACTCAAATTCAATGCTTATGAGATTAGTGAGACATACGGGCCATAAATAACAAACAGAAGTTTAAAGAACTGTAATGTTCACAAGAGCTTAAGTCAATGATAATACTGATAATGTATCTTTGAGGAGTCATTTTTGATTAGAAACTGTTTAACAACACGAGGGTTCATTGAGAAGGCCGATTCATTTATGTCGAACAGATTCAAACTTATTTCCTGCTCTGTGACAGCGATGCTCCTGGGCTACAGGCTTATTTTTGCTTTAATCAAAGACCCGTATACAGTCACGTGGCGTTGTTCGTGCTCGACCTTGGAAACGACCTCGACCTTCTAAAGGCCGCAGTCATAAAAGCTGAACATTTGAAATACGTTCTTCATCATTGCAGCTCTATTGGTAAATGTTCTATAGAAAACCGCGCTGGCAGAGAAAGGCCAGTCACAGCCACATTTTCTCCACATTACTCTGACTATTTCCACGCCGCGGTGCTGAGTGTGTTTGAGAGACTTTGTGTTGCAAGCTCTCAGCAAAGCATGAAAACCTGTGTTATCACAGCGGATGTCTCAGCGAAACAAAGCGCGCAGGCCAATTAGGGAAGCTGGAAACCGCGGCATCTATTTGTACCGTCATCAAAACGCGGTGAGCTGGGCGTGCTGGCAGATCCCGCCGATGGCACAGCAGATGGAGAAAGGGCAGGAGTGCCGTTGCCTCCTCTGGTTGCTATGGTGAGAATGGAGGTGAAATGTGTGGAGACAGAGCCGCTGTAAGTAAAGTGAAAGGAGACTGAATTATCATTCAGCAGGTGGCATGGACACCGCGCCCCCGCCTCCAGGTAATGAATAGTGCCGGCCTTCCTGTACTCACAGGGAGGGCAATAATCTTCCATCAGCCTCCTTCCTCTGCGCAGCAGGTAAAAGACCTCACGCTGCTGAGTGACTTGTCGGGTCAGCAGTCATGTGTAACAACTGACAGTTTGATCATTGGTTGAATAGCCTCATAGAAGTGCACACATACTATTATTCGACATCATATAACAATCATAGAACTCATTTTGGAGGATCAAGAGAAACAAAGTGGAAATAAGCCCCCTTTATTCAATATCGATTTACATTTTATATAAAAATTACTTACATTTAATACATTTCTTCAAAATACAAGCAGCCAAACAACATACAAATCAAATACAAAATTATAAAATTTCTTATATTTATCATCTTCCTTTTCTGAAGTAACAGATGTGTTTTATAATAACTCTTAGTAACTGTTTTTGTAGCTGTGGTAAATCTCTTTCTTCTCTCCATCTTTAATCCGTTTGTTGATATATGAGACCTAGAAAAATATGATATTCTGTCTTTCCAGCGTACAGTACGGGATCGGGGAATCTGATCGGAAAACATTCAGGGTGGGCTTCAATATCTTTCAGTGAAAGATACGTTTGTACGTCATATTACTGCTGAAACAGGGCGACTGAAGATTGAAATCTGTGGAAATGAGAAAGACGGGAGATAATGTGTGAGAAACGATTGTGTTGATATTATTGTGTCCAGAGGGACTGCCGGAGCAGAGCTGTCAGGTACAGAGATGCAAATAAAAGGAATCAAGCTCCACTTGTCGTTTGTGAAGCTCTCCGGTCCACATGTCACATGAAATAACAAAAACAGAAAAACCCACGCAACTCTTCTCTACTATACATACTTTTTTTTCCAGATAAAATGAGCCGGCCCTTCCCCTCATCGTCTCCGCAAAGCGAAACCGTATTCCTCTAGAACTACAAACAGGTATGGGTACAAATTCTAGCACTGCATTTTAAGGTTTCAACTGTGCACAAGTGTGGCTTCAGGTGTTAATAAAGTTTTTGCAAATCAGCAGCTTTACTTCAGTGTCATACGGTATACTGACAGCGCTGTATAACTGATCTCTGACAAACAGAAAGCAAACCATAAGTGGAAAATTCTTCAGCACAGCGACGAGGACATTATGCTGATGCTAAACCAGTAAAACCTAAGAGCCTCATAGGAAATAGAAAAATCTTGTTTCCTCCTTCATATTATACACTGTGGTAAAAAAAGAAGTACAAAGTGTAAAGTTAGGCTATGCGGCGGTTTCATGAATTGTCCCCTCGAGTTTCTTTGGGAGTAGCTCTCTCCTCTCATCGATACTGATGACTGGCTTCCGGCAGTTTTGCCCGTCGATGTAGATCTTTGCATACACTGGATTGGAGTAGTTCATGGGCTAAACAGGCAGGGAAAGAGATGCAAAGTAGAAATGTTAATTTACAGAATGAACAAATATTTTACAACAGTAGGAGTCTCGAGGTTGCATTTTAATAGATGTTGTGGATGAGTGTTTTTGTTGGTCGCTTGGAAGCAATCAAGAAAGTCTTCATGTCAGATTCACCTCATACAAACTATCACTTACATCAGCTTTAATGAAACCTGGGCTAATTTAAATTCATGTACAATTTCCTCTGTCTTGTTGGCTGCGTTTTGATCCAATTTGAATCCATTTAGATGGATCTGCGCTCTGTTAGCAGCTAGCAGATTGTTTAACCGATGTTCCATCAGAGGAGGTTTGCTGGAAACAGATGGCGGCTGCATCTCAGTGAAACCAATAAAGTTTGCAAACTTTTCACAGTCCCACAAATATTAGCAAAATGAACAACAGAACTGAACTTGGTGCCAATTGTCGTGGATTTGGGAAACATTTTTTAATAAAAAGTTGATTATTGGAACTTTAAGGAAAGTTTGGTGGTTTTTGGACTGGGTTAGCAAACAAGAGTGAGACTGTAAAACAAACCAATGTCACAAAATGATAAAGGGAGCAAGTATATATCAGATGTCAACATTAGCATGATTTTTGTTTTACACAGTACTTAAAAATAGCAGAATGTAACTAAAATGTAGCTACACAAAACACACAAAGCTTCCTCGGAGTGAATTTATATAAAAATGGATCTTTTTTCTTCTTCTTCAGAGTAAAAAATAAAGTGTGTAACACTCACCTGTCCAGGGATGACCTCCTTGGGCACAGAATTCATGCCCAAGGTGTGAGGGTCGGTGGATTTTACACACCAGCCCTGCAACAAAACAAGCACCATGCCATATAAATAAAGAAGAACTCTCACAGTCCAAATACGGGTTTTAAAACTGCACTGAATTAACAAATTAGCAAGTACCACGAGAGCTGGACGTATGGAGGCTGGTTTACATTCACACCAGCAGGTCTCGGTTAAAAAAACAGAAAGAACCAGGCAGACTGGACTCACAATAGCAGATGTCAAAGTTGGCAGCTTAAGAAGTGATAGCATTAGGCTTGAACTTGCAGCAGGTGAGCTACATAACTGCATCTGTGAAGGTGTTATGATTCATTTGATATGCTGGGAGTTGGTGTGGGGTGGAGCGCTCTAAACAGAATAAATCACCAGACAGACAGACGTCCTCCTCCAGGTTCATGGCATCTGTATATTTTTGAGCCCAAGCCAGAGAGATTGTAAAATCTCTGCAAAGCTTAATGTAATTCCACCGGATGCATCTCAATTCTAAATATCACATCCCAGCAGCTGCCGGGCCAGATGCAGAGAACACAGCACTGAATTATTTTCCAATCTGAAAGACACATTTGAACTGTTGTCCTTGCTCTACCCTTCAATTAAAGACGACATAGTGGTGCTGCAGCATCAAGGCTAATAATTAGCAAGTGTGATAAGGACTGGCATCAATCAAGGTCTAAACTTGAGCAGATTTTCTCATCGCTTTTAAAACACTGCAGTATTAACAAGGATGTGGTAGTAAGGGATATACACATATGGCAAATTAAAACAACATTATGCAAATATTTTACAATAAAATAGCCAAGAAACAGTCATTAGTTTGTTACGCAAACTGCTTCTGTCTGTCAGTTCTCGCTCTTTGCAACTTCACTTCATCCTCCCATGAAAAGTGCACAATGCTTTACGACACACTAATAACTCCTAGTTTTCAGCTGGCTATAAAAAACTGGCTCAGTGTTCTCACTGCAGACATCAAGGTAGAGCTCAAAGGACCTTGAAGTTCTTGATGAAGAGCGCTATAACGACAGAGTCTCTGAGTAGGAGGCTAGACAGTAAGACGAGTTTCACATTAGGAGACTCCTGGTCGACCTTCTTACAGCTGGGCCACATGTATTTCATAGACAATCTATGTAACTGTATATAAAAATAATATAGTGATGACCATTAAGATTTATCCTCTACATATCCTGATGAAAAGGAGCCAGCATCTGCTGTACTGTAAATTCAACTTATAGGAGATCAAATGGTACAAATTTGTTAAGGTTGTATAAACTTTATTTAGTTGGAACACACGTGCAGTAAGTTTTATATGTGCAAAAATAGTTTAGAGAGAAATTATTAAGTTTTCAGCATTTAATGCAGCAGAGTCCTGCAGACGCTGCCCAACAAAAGTTACATTGAATCAAATATGAGATGAAAACTGAAAATGAATCCACTCACTTTAAATGAGTACCGGTATGTAGCTAAATGTAATTACTTTGACATTTGTATCTGAGAACATACAAACAGATTCAGCTGCATGTGTTAAGCCCCACTGAAAGTTCCTCATCAACTTTTACTGCAGAGATGTTTGACTCGATAAAGTCAAACACTGAATTCCATCCTATTAAAACAGGAATGACGTGTTGTTCAATGAGCACACGTGACACACACACACACCCACCTTATGAGGGTCAAGTGTGAAGTTTGGGCGCAGCAGGCTGCCTGCATCAGCATGGTTGTCGTGGTCCACTTCATACATGTTGTATGACGGGTTCCCAATTTCCACGTTTATCCCTCCGTTGGTCATGGGCTGCCTCTGCACACGTTTGCCCCTGAGTCGTGCAGAGCCCGTCATCATTAACACGACACACAACATGCTGTCAGTGTGCTGCTACACGATGCTACTGGGCATACTTGGAGCATATCACTTTGTTAAATAGCCATGAACGATGGATTATTATCACAGGCTCAGAGTTCAGATCTCCTACTGAAAGCAAACTTTTCACTCATAAAGCAAAGGCATCCATTCATCTTCAAAGCTCTGCGATGCTGGAGCTCTCATCTGTTACTGCTTAGAAGCTTCTTTTTCTTAAATATTTGTATTTCTTTATTGACGTACCTTTGCCTCCGTCGGCAGATATAAACACCTGCTACCACCATCACAATCAAGATGACCAGCAGGACCAGAGGCACAATGATAGCGATGCTCCCTGGGGAACAGAGAGAGGAAAGGCGGTGTGACGTGATGAGCGACCATCAAAGGGGCTGACCGCGGCGTGAACAGAGCCACTTTAAATAACAGCGTTTTCACTTCACAGGGCTTCGCTGTTTGCACATTTCACTCCATTTACATACGTCCAGCACAGGCAGGCTGCACATTCACATTTAGAAATGTAAGACATTTTACACTGACATGCACGACTTCAGAATATATATTTTTTTAAATCTTAAATCTAAGTTGAAGACAGAGGAGTCATATTACTGAACCCTGACGGGCTGGCAGCTGCAGCCCCTCTAATTCAAACAAGGAAACCCCGCTGAGCAGAGCCCTTTGTGCTCAAATGATGCAAACCGCAGAGGTTGGTAGGAGTTCGGTAGTTCGATGCCAATCTGTTGATGTTCAGATGTACGAGTTATCGCTCCACTGAAATGCAATAAGGTCAGTGAACCAGTGACACATGCAGGTATTCAAACAGGAAATTTTAAGGCTTCTTGACATTCCCAGTCCTCACCTCCGCTCATATTGTCTGATCTGCTGCTTTTAGGGGCGGGTCTCTCGCACTGCGTTCCTGCCCAATTGGCTGAACATCTGAAGGAGGTCAAAAGAGAATATAAATAAACTATCATTAGCATACTTTGGCTGCAGAGAGGCTGCTGAGAAAACAACTTTGCGAAATGATCTACGATATGATGTGACTGTGGCTTACACATACGGCATACGGCTTTGATTCAACACAAACAAAACACCACCTGGAGAGAGAGCACTAAGCACATACATGTTGTGTTGGTAAAGAGCTTAATGTGAACTGACGTGTTGAATATTCAGTGGATTAACAAAAAACAGGAAAGATCAAAGGATGACAACAAGTCGTCATCTCATTTGTGTTCCAATGGGATCCGATGGGCGTGATGCATGACCCTTGTTAGAGGAGGTGATATCTAATTTAGCTGACGCTAAAGCATGTAAAGCATGAGTGATCTGGTGGGGGCGGCAGGGTGATGATAGGATGAAACTATCCTAAATAACATGCACTTGCAGAATCAGAACATCAGGCTTTGACAACAACTTTATTAGGACATCGGGCGTAACCTGGGTCTTTATTTTCCCGCCTTTGAGAAGCAAAAACCAGGATGGAACTGAGTCCCTTCAACAAAGAAACCCGGCTAAGTTGTAAAAGTTAAAGGCCTTAAATATGAACACCGATTAAAGATGACATGTTCAGCCTAGTAAATTATGTGCAATGACCGGTCAGGACGTACTTAGCTAGCCATCATGCACAGGCTGCAAATGCACTGATGCCCACATCACACACACAGTGTTATGCTGTAACCTTCCCGTGGTTCATGTGTGCAAGGTGACGCCTGCATGAGATGGGTGGCAGTAAGAGGCAACAAACGTTATGCAGCAGCCGGTGATGTAATAAGTGCCCCTTCAATTCATGTCTATATACAACGTAGCAGTGCTAATATACATTAGCAACATCTTTATCTACCATGAAAGACTGCTGGTGCTGCTACTATCTCTGTCACTTATTATAGAAATAAGAATCATATGTGGCTTTAAGCAGCAGTAGCATAAATAGCATCCTGTACTGTTACCGCTTAGCTTGGCACGCCAGAAAGAGAGCTACAGCTAGCTGTCCTAAAGTAACAAAATGAGCATAGCAACAGGTTTAAAATAAAAACTATTTCCTGTTTTAAAGTCGTTTAAATATCAAAGGTTAAAATGAAATACTGTCACATGTAACTACTTAGAAGAAACTCAGCAGAATTTCTACAAAATTCTGTTTTTGAACCTTAGAAACAAGCACATGTCTCTAAACGCCATCTGACCAGTGCTGTAATTAGTGTTCGACCCAAAAAGGCTGTCACACGTTTTCTTTCTTACTGCAGCGAACATATTCAACACATGTTAGTGCTAATAATAGTCATAAATATAGTCATGTTGTGGTAACATATTCTAATAAAACAATATTATAGTATTCTGTGTCATTCCACCAGGGTAGCATTATTTTCCATCTACGATGAGTCATTACTATATCCAGTACTTATTACATGACAAGCTGCTACAAGGAGGCACCATCACAGAGAGGCCTATGTGCTGGACTGAGGCTGAAATGAAGCCGAATGGAGTGGGGGTGGGTTGTGTACAAAAGGAGGTGAGTGGGCGCTGAATACAGCTGGAGAGGTGAGAGGGACCTACTTGCAGCGTGGTTTGTTAAGAGCTGTTAATGTGCACATCCCCTCATTCTGACAGAAGTAATCGCAGGGGTTGGCCAGCTCATCACAACGTTGGTTCTTGAACCCTGACGTGCAGCTGCAAAACATGTGTTTGGAGTGACAAAAGGGCCCAAGAACTGTTCAACTGTCGGCTGCCTCATGAGTGGCGACAGAACGCTAAACCCTGTTAGCAGCTCAAGTCCTAAGATGCAACAAGACAGTGCGACGTCTGCAAATTAGCAAAACAGATCAACAAACGTCCCTGCTCAGCACGTGAGGGGGACACCTGTGGGGCCTGCTGCAGATTACTAAAACTGTTAAACAAGAACTTTGGGCCCCAACATGATGGTTGTTTGCATCCACATAAATGCATCTAATAAGCAAAAGACCAGAAAACACATTTAGTTTTATTAAACAATATAAATGACAGCTTACAGGGGAAATAATGATTTGATTCTCTATTGAATTTATTAACAATCTCTCAGACTGAAAATGAACTAGAAACACAAAAAAAGCAAATTATATAAAAGCACTAAATGAATTTGCATGTCACTGAGTGAAATACGTATCTGATCCACTTCAACCTGAATTCTGGCTCTCACAGACTGGCTGTGTGATCATGTGCCATAATCAATTAATCAATTCAATCAAGTGTTCCGGTCCAACCTCTGCACCACCACGTGTGAGACCAAAGGGTGTCAAAGGTCGCCAGCGCCAAGACTGCAGACCTGCACAAGGCTGGAATAGGATACCATCAGCGAGAAGCTTGGTGAGAAGGTGACAACGGCTGCTGCGATAATTTGGAAGGGGAAGAAAAATAAATATGTCCTCAGTCTGGAGCTCCATGTGAGAGCTTGCATCATGGGATGAGGATGATCAGCAAGGTGCGGGTTCAGCCCAAAGCTCCACGGCACACGTACAGGCCCGTCTTAAATTTGTGAACTTCTAAATGATTCAGAGAAGGCTCGGAAGAAAGTGCTGTGGTCAGATGAAACCAAAACTGGCAACAACTCAGCCCACTGTGTTTGCAGAGGTGGAAACATTATGCTTTGGGGATGTTTTTCTGATAGGGTACAGGATGACTTTGCCTCACTGAGGGGGCCAATGGAGAGGTAACATCTCGGACAAGAACCTCCTTCCCTCGGCCAGGACACTGACAACTGGTCATGGACGAGTTTCCAGCATGAAAATGAGTCATGTCATGCAGGAAGGACCAAGTCATGTTTTGCTTGGGGATCAAATATTTATTTCCATCACTGACATGCAAATTCTTTTATACCTTTTATGTAATGTGTGTTTTTTTCTGGATTTTTTGTTTGATAAAAACGTACAAATTTAGGGATCAAATAATTCTTTCCCCACTGCACAGCTGACCGATGGATATTTCTAACTGTAGATGCTAAAATAACTTTGCTTTTGTGCAAAAAAGGAAAAGAGCAACAACATAAAGTCACACAGTATATAGCTGCTTAACAGGAATGTTTGAACTTTGTTAGACAGCAGTGAAATGTTGAGGTATTCTCTTCGTATATTTGAGGTTTTTAAAGCAAGAATGATTCCAGCCGTAGCAGCTCTGCCCGCTGAGCTTTCTTCTTTAGGTAGGCTTGATGAAATATACATTTACTCAGAGTATTAAGGTCAAACATTATGATTTCTTGACGCCGACGTATCCATCATCTCACATAATCTCTCATCTTGCAGCAAATAATAAACCGCATTATCAGGATCTGTTAACCTCATCGAATAAGATGGAATCATTTGCATAGAAATTGATTCCATCCCCTGGAATCTGTGAGCGGCGCCTGCAAATTTCAATTTAACTACAGTGGACAATGGGCATTTAAAAAAATTGAGAGTTGGCCTTTGAAATGGATTTCCAATTTCCTCCTTGGACAGAGTTTTAACACAGCACTGCGTGTGATTATAGTGGAGGAGGTATTCATTTACAGGGAGCCCTCTCAGTAGCCTTTCACGGCGACTTCTTCACGTGTGCCAGTCAAGCTTTTGTCTCGTGCAATTTTTCGAGCTTCGTGGCACGCTGAACTACTGAGAAACTTCTAAACCCTCTGACTGAAGAGAGCCACAGAGGCCTGACATCAGCTCTCAGCTGGAAAAGTGTGATATGTTGAGAATAGCTGGCTTTGAAGGAGTCTGAAACCATTTTTATCTTCCTAAAACCTTAAGCCACAGCGAGGTGTCACACAGCACAGGATGCTGTACTGGCACTCGGCCCCCTGCTGTTTCATGGCCTCCACATAGTGACATCAAACCTTCAACTTAAGGATTTCTTTCCAAAGGAAGACATCTATCTCGCGCTGTTCTCGAAGCAGGGGAATGGTACCCGCGACGACTTTCAGTTTTTAAAGCCGGGCTTTCTAGGGCACAGAGGCGACGCCTGAATCGAAACAGTGATGTGAGTGTGAATAACAGTGGAGAACATTGAGTTTTTCCTTACTTTCACCCATTAGGCAGGAACTTACTGACAGAAAGGCAGGTTGGTGTCAGGGTCCAGGTGGCAGGTACCTCCATTGTAGCAATATCCGTCACACAGCTGACAGCTTGGTGCTATTCTGCCATTTGTGCAGCTAGAGGGTGAAGAAATAATGGATTCTAGTTACAACCAGAAAACTATACTTACAAGAAGCAGAGAGTTCAGCCAGCTTCAAATTCACTGACATGACCAAACCTAAAACGCTACAGGGTACGTGGCCTTAAATTATTGATTTAATTAAATCAATTCTTCCCGCCGGCAGCCTGTGGGTGAAGCAACTGAGCCCTGAATGAACAATATACTGTTTAACTTGTTTTTTCCATGAATAAAAATCAACTATGAAGCCTCACAGCCAAAGGGATGATGGACAAGAGTGGCGAGTAAATACGGAGTGCTCACTTGCAAACCACTTCTCCCGTCTCCTCGTTAATGAGGCAAGGAGCTCCGTGGCATCGGAGACACTTGTCCATCTCGCACTTGTTCCCTTCAAACCTGGCAGGACACACACACTCCACGTAGCCGCTGCTGGATAAAGTGCAGGCCTTGGAGTTCACGCAGTAGTGATGACAAATGTCTGTTTTAGGTTTGCAGAGATAAACAGAGAGAGGGGATAATGTAGAAACATAGTCTAAGCTGATTTGATTAGAACAGTACATGGCTTTAATGGGACTTAATTATCCACATCAAATGATATCTTAGCCACAGATGAAAACATATCACCCTTTGGGCAAGCAACAGTGGGAAAAACTAATGATGTGCAGATGAAATTGTTTCCCCGCAACCCATTATGTCAAAGCGCAGCAAAAGAAAATACATTATCACCCCGGTGCAGAAACACCCAAAGGTTGTTTGATGGTAGAATTTTGATTTTTGTTTATCTGCAAATTGAAGCAAATGTGGTGTTTTTGGAAAGAAGAGACTTTGAGGGGACTGCTTTTGTCTCTCGCTCAGAGTGGGAACTCTCAAACGCTTTGTTCTGTGGATTTTATGTGACATAACTGAATTCAAATCGATGATTTTCTTTTGATTAGGTGCTACTGGCAGTCACAGGCAGCCAGGGGAACATCAATGACTGTTTGTGTTTGTTTGCTGCCAACAGGACTCACGATAAAGACAGCGGTCCCCGGTATACTCGGCCATACAGCGGCACACCGGCTGGTTCCCCTGAGTGACGTCGCACGTTCCCCCATTTAAACAGTAATTGTCACAAATCCTTTTCTCACAAAAAGGCCCTGAGAATCCGACAGGACAGCGGCACGTGGGCTTTCCTGAAAAGAAATATGAGCATAAAAGATTATTAGAGCAGGGGAAGATGGAAATCAGCAACGAACTGATGAATTAATCCGTCACAGAACTGCTTTAGTTTGTTCCACAGAGCCATGAGCCAAAACTGCTGTGCACAAACATGATGCATCCACGCGCTGTAAACACACCTGAAAACAGACCTACACAGATGCACTTCATATTTATATGGATATATATAGGACTGTGCAAAAGTATTGAGCCTCGCCTAATTTCTTTATAGAGAAAGAAATTATTCTTTTAATATTCTTTATATAGAGACACTTTATTAACTTTTTTCAAGTCATCGTGAGTAATAATTTTACTCATTTTCAGTCACATCCCTGTAGCTGATGATTTTCAAAGGTTTATTTTCTTTGGTTTATTTGCTGAACTGAAGATAAAGAAGATAAATAACTGAACCCTGTGGGAGCCAACACATCACAAAATAGCCAGAAAATTCAGATTTTTGGAACTGAGATGTTTATGAACCTTTATAACAAAATCCCCCTTTTTTTGCTGTATCATGTTGTTTTTGATATCTTTTTATTATATATTTATTATATAGTTTTGTTTCACATTTAATACACTGAGTGTTTTTGGCAACTTTCTGTTAACAACAATGTTAATTTTAGACCAAAAAAAGAGTTTTGTTCATAACACTTTGAAATGATGGCAAGTACTGATCATGTTGATGAGTCAGAAACTCATGTAGCAAATATGATACAAAGGGCATTACAGGGTTACGGTGTGAGCCGGACAACATAGCACGGGCACTGTGTTACCAGCAGCATCAGAAAAACATAATTTGTTCACAATGGAAGAGCGGCTGTCAGCTATTCTTAATGAAGGGAAACAGGCAGAAAAATCTGAGGTATGGCAACAGAAGTAAGAACTGGACTGAATACTAACAGCAACAGGTCTCATATGATGAATTCAAGAATTTGAATGGAGTGAAAGAAGCCTGGAGAACGATTCCTGGAGAAAACTCACAGACATTACGAGAAAGCAGGCTGCTGGTTTTGCTCACTGGGTGGAGAGACAACCTGTATGCTGTTAAGGCCTCGGGCCATTTTCTGGGCCACTTCTGTTGGTCTTACGTCCTGTCTTCTATCTACTGTCCTAATGCAATAAAGTCTAAAAAGCCCCAAAACAGATATATCAGAAAACACAAGAAAACTGGTGATAACAAATATCGACTTTCACGCTTGTTAAAATCGTACAAAATCTATTTCTGCCTCATATGCTGTATTTCCATGCATGTAGGGAACAGTTTTTTCTAGTGAAACGGTTCCCAGTAGTTCAATTCCTTGGAATTGTGAGCCTGTTTGCCTATTGATTCTCCTTATCGATTTCAGTTGGTGAGTCGGAGCAGGAAACACTGGTGGAGTCTACAGTGTGGATATAAACATTACTTTTATTTTTATTGCACAAAGAGGCGAGAACACGATGGTGAAGTGCAAACTGCATCCAGGACAGAAACAACCACATCATGCTGCTAACACAACTAGCACCTGCACAGACAGCATGCTAATGCTAAGTTAGGTAAGAACCCAAAGTGATGGAGTCTGAGTGACTGCTGACCCCAGACCAGCAGCCACAGTTAGAAAGATTGTATAAATACCTTGGTGTGAAACTTTGTTACAATCCTAGAGCTCACACATGGGTAAAAGAAAAAGCACAGATTGGAAACGATCTTCACACAGACCGTACAGAAACTCATGTACTGCACGTTCTGATTATTTTTACAATTACAGACGTCTGAGTGTTGAAAATTGCCTCCTTGTGCGGGTAATCTGAAACAGTAACCGTCCAATCATGCTTGCCGTTTTTATAACGGACAGGCGAGAGCAGGAAACAAGTTCAAGAGGTGTTCAGAAAAGGTAACAATTGAACACTACTTACACAGCACACAACCAAGTTGCCATGGATACAGGTCTCGCCATGTAGGTCACACTACACCACTTGGTAATTTCACACTCTACAATTCTGTGCCTGGAATAATCTGACTTTGAAACGTCCAAAGGAAATCAATCTCTCCATTCGGATCTGATAACTCAATAACTGATGGGGTTAAATCTTTCTGAGAAGCCAAAACGTCACAGCTATGAACTGCCTGCTGCGCTCAGCTGTTCTCTTCATTTCTGTAAAACTAAAGTGAACATTAGTTCAGGTTTTCACAAATACTGATGCCAACTGTTTTTGGATGGGTCAGCAAGCTGCAATGTAAGTTTTATAGACTTCTTACTTATGTTTCTTGAATATTGAACATTATCGTATTATGGGATGCATAAATCAAACTGTTTCACTGCTGTTATTTAGTAATACTAGGGAAAACTTTTATGAAAGACATCACTAAAATGTTACAGGAACACAAAGTGAATAATACTCTTCTTGCCTATTCTTCTTATTATAAATGACCAATGCACTTGTTACCATAGGAACATGGTAGTGTAAACACTGAAATGAGCTCAAACTTCCTGGTCCAACTTTTGCAATCGTGTCACTGCTATGCTGATGACACGCAGCTCTATCTGTCCATGAAGCCAGGTAACACACACCAATGAGTTAAACTGCAGGAATGTCTTAAAGACATAAAGACCTGGATGGCTGCTAACTTTCTGCTTCTTAATTCAGATCAAACTGAGGTTATTGTACTCGGCCCTGAAAATCTTAGAAATATGGTATCTAAGCAGATTCTTACTCTGGATGGCATTACCTTGGCCTCCAGTAACACTGTGAGGAACCTTGGAGTCATTTTTGACCAGGACATGTCCTTCAACGCACATATTAAACAAATATGTAAGACTGCTTTCTTCCATTTGTGCAACATCTCTAAAATTAGAAATATCCTGTCTCAGAGTGATGCTGAAAAACTAGTTCATGCATTTATTACTTCCAGGCTGGACGACTGTAATTCATTATTATCAGGAAGTCCTAAAAACTCCCTGAAAAGTCTTCAGCTAATCCAAAATGCTGCAGCAAGAGTCCTGACAGGGACTAGAAAGAGAGAGCAGATTTCTCCTGTATTGGCTTCCCTTCATTGGCTTCCTGTTAAATCCAGAATTCAAAATCCTGCTCCTCACATACAAGGTCTTAAATAATCAGGCCCCATCTTATCTTAATGACCTTGTAGTACCATATCACCCTATTAGAGCACTTCGCTCTCACACTGCAGGCTTACTTGTTGTTCCTAGAGTATTTAAAAGTAGAATGGGAGGCAGAGCCTTCAGTTTTCAGGCCCCTCTTCTGTGGAACCAGCTTCCAGTTTGGATTCAGGAGACACCTGCCCGCCCCTCCCTGAGCCTGGTTCTGATAAAAGTATTTTCCTGTTAAAAAGGAGTTTTTCTTCCCACTTTCGCCAAGTACTTCATATGCAGTCATTTGAGTGTTTTCTCTGTTTTATTGTAGCACCTTGAGGTGACGGCTGTTGTGATTCGGTGCTACATAAATAAAACTGAATTGAATAGATGTCTACATTTATCTGCTGCACCAAGCATTTTAGACATTGACCATCTCAAGCCTGACTACATACTGTGAATTCTGGGTAATTTAAGACCGTTTACAAAATGAAATAAATCCCTAGTTGAACATTTATGGGATATTTCTTATTACTGTGTAAGTTATTTATTTATTTATTTATTTATTTATTAAGTGTAATAAAAAAATAATACAAACAAAGGAGAATCATTGACAAGAATACACTAAGTGTAAACACTGCATGAAATCTGTGCTGCACAAACCTGCAGCAGTGCTTTGATGCTGTGGTTTCTAATTTTGGCGCTGTTGTCTGCTTGTCCTAATCATTCACCCTGCATCAGGATGATTTCATTGGGAAAACAAAAACAGCTGATGATATCCTCACTGATGTCCATATTGAGAGGGATTTTCTTCTTACTGTTGTTTCATAACAATGCCAGCAAATCATAATTTATGACATTTTGTTGTGTCCCATTAGTCAAATTAGGTGTCACTGATTGTTCTCATAGCGACACCAGCCTGATCGTGTCTTCACACCAAATATCAAGTTTTGGTGTGCCAAAGATGCAGACTGATGCTAATTTGTGCAGAGCAACGCAAACAGAGGCAAGTGTCTCTGCATGAGTTCACCTGCTTCTCAGTGGGCTGCAGACACCTGTGAATTCTCCTGATAGGGTGACAATCAGAAATGAGGAACATCTTTACTGTCATGTTCTCTAAGTAGCTGCACCCACAAGAACTTCTCAGCTCAGTGCTTACGAACACTGGAGGAATTCCTGGTACATGAGTAAAAACAATAAGCACACTTTATTCACAAGCTGATAACAAACGTACAGAAAAAAAAATTTATGTTTAACAGATCCAAAAGAAAAAAATCAGGAAACAACAAAAAGCACAAAATAAATACCAAATGCTACAAAAAGGTTGAAGCACAGATACCAGAAACACAGGAAGTGACAAAGGAAACAAAGAGCAAAGCAGACGATCAGACAGAGTTAATTATTTCAACATTATGTGCAGTCTTAGTACTGCTGTTTATTTCTCCGTTTATGGCTGCAGATTATAGCTGTGAAGCCCTAAACTGGCTCTACTTAAAGATTAAAAGTTACTGTCTCACAGCCTAATAAAGAAGACGTGGAAACACTTTGTGTTGTCAGCAGATCAAAGTGTAATTAACTGTATTGATTGAACAGGTATTCTTGTGTTTTTGTTCCAGCATCCAAACGAGTATAAACACAGACTCGGCAGCTTCCTTCTACACTTCAAATTAAGAGCAAAAACATGCATACAGTTTTTTCTTCACCCAAAGAAAACATCATAACGTTAGTAACTTTACAGCTTTCATTTGTGACGAGAGTAACGAGCTGCATCTATAACCTGCCTCCCCCAGCACAGGTCTGTGTTGGTCGAGCCACATCAAAATTAGAGCCGTGTTTGTGGCACAGAAACTGACTTTATGCTCAACCTTTGCACCCCTCAAACACATCATCAAGTTCACCGATGACACGACTGTGGTGGGTCTCATCTGCAAGAATGATGAGTCAGCATACAGAGAGGAGGTGCAGCAGCTAATGGACTGGTGCAGAGTCAACAACCTGTCTCTGAATGTGGACAAAACAAAGGAGATGATTGTTCAGAAGAGCACGGAGAGATCACTGTCCACTAACCCTAACCCTTAACATTGATGGATCCTCTGTGGAGGTCGTTAAAAGCACCAAATTCCTTGGTGTTCACCTGGCGGAGAACCTCTCCTGGTCCCTCAACACCAGCTCCATAACTAACAAGGCCCAGCAGTGTCTCTACCTCCTGTGGAAGCTGAGGAAAGCCCATCTCCCTCCATCCATTCTCACCACCTTCTACAGAGGGACTACTGAGAGCGTCCTGAGCAGCTGCATCACTGTCTGGTATGGTAACTGCACTGTATCAGATCGCCGTACCCTACAACGGATATTGAGCAGCTGAGAAGATCATTGGAGCTTCTCTTCCCTCCATCACACCTGCTCCATCCGCAAAGCCACCAGCGTTGTGGAGGACCCCACACACCCCTCACACACACACCCCTCACCCAGCTGCCTTCTGGAAAGAAGTACCGGAGCATCCAGGCCCTCACTGCCCGATTGAGGAACAGTTTCTTCCCCCGAACCGTAAGTCTCTCACACACACACACACACACACACACACACACACACACACACACACACACACACACACCTTCATACATCAAGTTACTTTTTGCACAGTGTTCAGCCCACTGTCATTGTTGCACTTTTCTGTTGTATCTGTATTGTTCTGTTCTGCTCGGTGTTTCACTGTTTTTCATTCGTTTTTTGCAGTTTTTGCACACTTGCACTTCATGCAGTCCTGTGTTGATTGTCTTAAATGTCATATGTAGCACCATGGTGCTTCACTGTGTGCTGTACCACTGCACATGGTGGAAATGACAATAAAGCCACTTGACTTGAAATCTGGACTCATACAGAGGATTCATTGGTGGTTAGAAACAGAAGGGGAACACAGCACAGCTGAAAACACTCAAGACTATAAGACAGAGAGGGAATATAACCTGAAACAAGAAACAGGAGAAACCCAACTAACCAAGTAAAACAGGAAACAGAAACTCTGCCTTAAGAACACACACTAGAAGACGGAGTGAAGACTGGAGGGCAGAGGGACAGAAAGGAGGTTAAAGGTTATCAATCCTACTCAAAGACTTTATCTGCATCAGCACCAACATGACAGCACAATCCATGACACAAAATCTAGCTGCTTACTGATGATAACATGTTTTCCTGTAAACAAACAGGTCACAGATTGTGTTTCTTGAATGTCCAGAACTAGGAGAGTGCAGCCACATGAACAGATGGAAAAAGGAGGCCCCAGAACATCAAATCTCAAAAAAGATTGTTTACAATTCTATGCAGTAAATTTCTATCAACGGCTCGAGAAAAAATATGCAAATTGTTTCAGTCAGAGAAACTGAGCCGTGCTTTCTGAACTGCAGATTCGAGTCATCTTCATGTCGTAGCAATTATCCAAACTACATCCTTTAACTGCATCCATGTCCCTACTTTCCTGCTAATGGGCGGGAACAGGAATCGTTGAGTTGACATCACTTTAAAGAAAACACTTTACACTTTGGATGTTTGGCTTCAGGCAGAAGTTTTGGATAATCAGAGCAGTCGAGAATCATAAAGGAAAGACCTGGCTGAAGCCAACCAGCCTGACGGGGAGGAAATAAAGAAATAAACGTAGCGGACAGTAACTGTGCTGGATCATACACAAGCAGCGAGCGCTGAGCAGACAAAAAGTCATGTACAAGTTACACAAATGTGTTTAGACAACTATGACCCACAACTGTTATGATATATTTACTTGGCTTTTTTTTATTTGACACAGTATGAAGTTCTTTACTTTCATGTCACAGAGACACAGGTTTGTTTCAAACGTGCTGCTGCCAGAAGTCCCATTAACATCCTGGTAAACCAGTCGAATCTGTGAAGGCAGAAATTCAATGACACCTTCTTGTGTTTCTAAGGATGAGACTGGGAATAAATCCAGCCTCCAAACTGAACGAGTTTCCTTTTTTATCACCAAAGATCCTGTTTGACAATAATCCATCCCTCTTTTTTCACTCAGTCATTTAGAGCGATGCTTGGTTTGCATGAGACGTGTGGTCAATGCAGTAAAACAGCACACAGTTAAATACAGCACACTCTGCCCACTAAAAAAGGAAAATCACAGCAAAGGAAAATAAACGGGTCCAAGACCCGATCATCAATATTAACCATGAAAGACCCAAAACAATGTAATATTCACTACTTCATCTCTTAAAGAGTTTTAATGAGCAGCAGTTATTTCGCCATCTGCTTAAGTCACATTAAGTTGTAAGAAAACAACAAAAAGAAAACAATAAAAATACTGTATTTGTAAAAACATTTATTTCCTGTTAGGTTATTAAATTCATGTAATTAATAAATATTTAATGAATTTAAACCACTTGAATAAAGATCTGCAATGAGTAATCAGGCTACACCTTTGTCACACCTTTCTATATCAGGCCAATAAATATGTTTCATTTTTTATCTGTATCTTTTTTTAAAAAGCAACTTAACTACTATGATGTGGGAATGATATACAAAGGCTTTTAAAACCAGGAAAGCTTATTTAATAGGTCTGTACGTTCTGGTTCAGTTTCACTGCTGACATCTCAGGAGAGCTCCTCAAAGGAGACCTTCACATGAAAGGCTGGAGGCTCCTTTCAGAGCAGCATCAATGATAAAACTGCTCAACTGGCTTTTGTAATGCAGCCGAATCTGAACTGAAGAGAGGAAGCTGCATCACTTTAAATGAAGACAAATGTGTCTGCGTGCCATCAAGCAGGGGTCAGTGTGTTTAAATCAAAACTGGTAAACAAAGAACATAAAGAATCCTGCAGCATAAACGTTCATATGAATTATTCTTCGTGCAGCGACTCATAGAAACACGTCAAACATGTGAATCGTCCAAAGGAATCATGCAGTAAACGGTTTTTGAAAGCACAGACGTACCCAGTGGCGAGCCCATGCAGGTGCCTCCGTTTAGGCAGTAGTCTGTGCAGTGGTTGACCTCACAACGCTCCCCTGAAAAGTCAGGCCAGCAGTAGCACCTCCAGTCTCCTTTCTCATTGGCTAAGCAGCGGCCTCCATTCTCACAGGGGGGGCGGCACAGTTCACCTTCACAGCGGCAAAGTCTGTATCATTTACTGCAGCGCCATGTGCACAGTCACATGATATTTAATAGCGTTATGGAGCTAATGTGAGACAGCAACACGCACAGAAGTGAGAACCTCAGACTGCATGCAGGACGAGTTTCTATCACCAGCCATGTTCACTAAACACATCGTGTGTTATGGAAAATATATCTTAGTGACGCTTTAGAAAGCTGCTCATTGTTATATATTCAAAGTCAATATTATTGTCAACAGTTATTGTAATATTAAGATACCTGAGACGTTGACATCATTGCAGGTGCCGTTCACCAGCACCTTCCCCTCTGGACAGGTGCACCTGGCACCAGTCGGGTTGAGCAAACACATGAAATCACAGGACATCCTGGAGCATGGATTGGGTCCTGTGGAGAAACAACGGAGGAGATCATCTGGGATCCTGCCACAAGAACTACTTTTGTGAAACGTGCGGTTGTTCTTTTTTTAATAGAGCTATTTATTTTAAGTGTAATGGTTTTTTTAGGCTTTAGAGGTACAGCACATGAATAATTTTACACATGCATCTTCACATTGAATAATCAAAAGCTGAGAAATTCCCCCGTAAAACTGATGTGTCACTTTTAGAAGTGCTGCTTTTAGCAGATAGAGGACGGCATGTTCATGTTGTAACTCTACTGTGAATCAAACTGCTTTAACTCTGGTTTCTATTCTGGTCGTCATGAAACAGGCCCGGCAAACACAACTCAACATAATGTTTGAATATGAAGCTGCTGTCAGAAGTTGACATACACTCATGGTGAGCATGAATGTCATCTACATGCACCCTCATTAAAACTGGGTTTGTGCCACTCTTCTTGACAGTTCATTTGAATTAGTTGTTTTTTGGGTCGGACCTGGTGTTCACCCTGCTTTATCCCAGAACCAGCTCTGATCGTTGTCCTGTTTCACCCGTCTCGCTCTCAGTCTGAGGGTAGTCCTTCTATTTCATTATTCCATCCACTTTGCTATGTGCAGGTTTTTTATTGTCATATTCACAATAAAGAAACGTGAATGAAATTCTTCTTTTGGTGCCAAACAGAAAAATGCATGTATAAAACTGATAACTATAATAAATGCTAATTTAAAAACAACAGAAACAATTATAAAGAACTACATTAAGTGCAATAAAAGAAATACAATATAAATCTAAGATAGAAATAAAATAAAAAGAATCTGAGCTGCAGGGCAAATGTACATATTTATCCAATCTATGCTACGTCAGCATGTAGGTGGGGTCTTTGATGGAGGCAGCTGTGGACTGATGGTAGATCCTCTGCAGAGAGGGCGGTGGAGTCCTAATGATGTTTTTGGCAGTCTTCAGCACTCTGTGCAGGTGCAGTGGTGTTAGCGTAGCACACGGTGATGCAGCTGGTCAAGACGGCCTCAACCATGCAGCTGTAGAAGCTCCTCAGTCTCCTCCGTAAATGCAGCCACTGATGGCCCCTCGAAACCCGCTGTGTGGTGTTAAATGTTCCTCTCTGCTCAGATATGTGGAGTGCCCATGTTTGAAGTTACCGATCCTGGCAGACTGGGGCGCAGTGTGTAGACAGTTTATGGAACGACGGCGTTGAGTGCAGAACTATAGTCAACAAAAAGCAGGGACAGGCTGAAGATGGAAGCATCAGAGACACAGCACAGAGAGATCACCCAGGGATGTGACCTGGTCCTGCTGCCTCACGAGGGCTGATCTTCCTCGGTGCTCCGAATAACTTATATACAACTGTTTGAACCGATGATCATGGAAATGTCTCCAAGAGACTTTCCCATTTTGTGTGACTCTAAAACTGTCCTTCATGCTGTTCTGTCAAACAGATCCTTCTTCTGCTGCACACCGAGCAGAAAGAACCCTGAGATCCATTTATTAAAAGGTTTAAGAGAGTTTATTTATATATTCAGTTTAAAGGATGACGATAAAAGAGAGAAATCAAAATCTCTGCATTTCTCTTACATATCGAGCCTTTATGTCTTATCTTCTTGCAAGCTAAGCACATGTTGTGCCCTCAGACTCCACAGTGTACACTAATGAGTCTGTAGGGAGGAACAGCTGTCGTTTAAGTGAAAACCTGACCGAGGCTGAGCTCTCTGATGCTTTAACACCAGAGATGGAACCAATAACTGCCATGCTTTATCACCTGGAGGAAGAGAGAGGACGGACGTGGCTGTATGGATCAGAACAGGTTAGTGGTTTATGTTGCACACGTGAAACACGCAGCTAAATATAATTTATATCTATAAAAGTCAAAGTCAAAGTCAGTTTTATTTGTCAATTTCTTCAGGTGTACTTGCCATACAAAGGAATTGAAATTACGTTTCACACTGTCCCATGCGTAGACATAGACAACAATAAAGTGCAGATGCACAACATTTAGGTAACATACAGGATATAACAAGACAGGACCTACACATAACATATAACATATAATAAAGTGTTCCACAGTGCGCCCTGGAAAGTAGTGTACTAGTTCACTTGACGTAGTCCCAGGTTGTGGTTGGTAAGTGTTTTTGTTCTAATGCAGCATAAGACTGTAGCAGCAGTAATAGTAATATAAATAATATAAATAGTGCTAAAGAAAATACTAAAAATACAAAAAATATAAGGCAGCAGGTGTGTGCAATTGTAATGCAGAGGTAGTCGTGTGTGTGGGGGGGGGGGGGGGGGGGGGGGGGGGGGGGGGGGGTCCAGTCTGTCTTCCTATACTCCTGCCAGTCTGGTGTTTCTGCTGGCTGGGAGCCGGGAGGGGAGAGAGTTCAGCAGTCTCACAGCCTGGTGGATGAAGCTGTTGGTGAGCCTGGTAGTGCGGGAGCGGAGACTTCTGTATCTTTTTCCAGAGGGCAGGAGGCTGAACAGACAGTGCGCGGGGTGGGTTGCATCGTTGACAATTGTGATGGCTTTGCGGGTAAGGCGGGTGGTGTAGATGTCTTGCAGGGAGGGGAGTGGTACACCAACTATCCTCTCAGCTGTTCTCACAATGCGTTGTAGAGCTTTCCTGTTATAGTCAGTGCAGCTACCGCCCCACACAGTGATGCAGCTGGAAAGGATGCTTTCAATGGTTCCTCTGTAGAATGTGGTCAGGATGGGTGGTGGAGCACTTGCCCGCTTGAGTTTGCGTAGGAAGTAGAGGCGCTGTTGTGCTTTCTTGGCCAGTGATGCTGTGTTGGTGGTCCAGGAGAGGTCCTCACTGATGTGCACCCCCAGGAACTTGGTGCTGCTCACCCTCTCCACCTCAGCGCCGTCGATGGTCAATGGGGGGTGACAGGTGGGGTCTCTCTGGAAGTTGACAATAACCTCCTTGGTCTTGCTAACATTTAGCAGGAGGTTGTTGTCTCTGCACCACGTGGTCAGGAGCTCAACCTCTTTCCTGTAGTGGGTCTCATCGCCCTTGGTGATGAGCCCCACCAGCGTTGTGTCGTCCGCAAACTTCACAATGTGGTTGGAGCTGTAGGTTGGTGTGCAGTCATGTGTCAGCAGGGTGAAGAGCAGAGGACTGAGCACACAGCCTTGTGGAGCCCCCGTGCTCAGGGTGATGCTGTTTGAGACCTTGTTTCCCACACGCACCGCTTGAGGCCTCTGGCTGAGGAAATCCAGCAGCCAGTTGCAGAGGGAGGTGCTGAGGCCCAGTCTGTCCAGTTTACAGATGAGTTGTTGTGGTATTATGGTGTTGAACGCTGAGCTGAAGTCTATGAACAGCATTCTCACATATGAGTCTCTCTTGTCCAGGTGAGTTAGGGCTGGGTGGAGGGCAGAGCAGATTGCATCTTCTGTGGATCGTTTCGCTCTGTATGCGAACTGGTATGGGTCCAGGGTGGGAGGCAGGGTGGATTTGATGTGTGACATGACTAGTCGTTCAAAGCACTTCATAATAATGGGTGTCAGTGCCACGGGGCGGTAGTCGTTGAAACAGGCTGGGGATGGTTTCTTTGGCACAGGTATGATGGTGGCAGTCTTGAAGCATGATGGGACAGTGGCTTGCCTCAGGGAGATGTTAAAGATGTCTGTGAAGACATCCTTCAGCTCCTCTGCGCAGTCTTTCAGCACACTACCAGGGATGTTATCTGGACCCGCTGCTTTCCGGGCGTTGATGGTGATGAGTGTCCTCTTCACGCTGGCAGCAGACAGGCACAGAGGCTGGTCGTGTGGAGGTGGTGGTGTTTTCTGTGGGTGTGTGTTGTTCTGTGCTTCAAATCGTGCAAAGAAGCTGTTCAGGTTGTTGAGCAGAGTGGTGTCGCTCTCACAGCTACGCGCTGCAGGTTTGTAGTCTGTAATAGCCTGGATGCCTTGCCATAGGCTTCGTGCGTCCTTGCTATCATTGAAGTGGGAGGTTATCTTGTGTGTGTAGTCCTGTTTCGCTTTCCTGATGCCACGGGACAGGTTGGCTCTCGCTGTTCTCAGGCCTATTTCATCCCCAGCTCTGAAGGCCTTGTCTCTGGCCTTCAGCAGCCTGTGGACATCTCCTGTTAGCCACGGCTTCCGGTTGGCTCGGGTTGTGATACTTTTCATTTGTGTAACATCATCAATGCATTTGGTGATGTATGAGCTCACCGTGTCTGTGTACTCCTCAATGTCTATGATGTTATTGTAGGTGGCTGCTTCCTTGAATATGCTCCAATCAGTTGACCCAAAGCAGTCTTGAAGAGCAGAGGTGGCCTCCTGTGGCCACACTCTTACCTCTTTCGTAACAGGTTTGATGACCTTCACTCTCTGTCTGTATGCTGGCATTAGCATAACAGTGAGGTGATCAGAGGTGCCGATGTGGGGGAGGGGGATGGCTTTGTATGCTCCTTTTTCCTGTGTGTAGACCAGGTCCAATGTGTTGTCTCCCCTTGTTGGAAAATGTACATGCTGATGAAACTTTGGGAGAACAGTTTTAAGATCAGCATGATTAAAGTCTCCTGCGAGGATGATGAAACCGTCTGGGTGTGTTGTTTGTTGCTCACTGATGGCCTGATACAGTTCGTTCAGCGCCGCATTTCTATCGCTGTTGTTGCTAGATGGAGGTATATAAGTAGCGACCAACAGGATCGAACTTATCTCCCTGGGCAAGTAGAAAGGGCGACACTTCACGATCATGAACTCCGCCAATGATGAGCAGTGTTTGTGTACTACAGTGGCATCACGACACCACTCGTCACGGATGTAAACACAGACCCCGCCGCCTCGGGTCTTGCCTCCGTCTACGAGAGCCCTGTCGGCTCATAAAGCATCATTTCACAATATTAGTCCAGTTGTTTCATTAAAATATTTAGAATTAAACTTTTTTATTGAAAAACTAATTGTTCATTAATCGTAAATGTATCTTAATCCACAGTGCTGCATACTGGATGACTCCATGGTTTCACAGTTTGTTTGTTTGTGGCAAACTGCATTACATCCTAATATGTCAAATAACATTAATAATAAAATAATATTGTCCTAAAAACTGATACCAGACAAATAAAATGAATTGATCGATTTTTAATAAAATAATGACTTTTTCACTGTTGAGCGTCACCAAAACATCCGCTCAGCTGCTCACAGTGAATAATTTAATTTATAGTTTGCTCTATAAAACAGCTCCACATGTTTCACTCGGCACAGTTTTTAAAGCGATCTCTCAGGTTTGCTGAATATTAGTCTTTAGCTTATTTGTCAGACATGGAGCAGCTGGATGAATTTCTCTGTTAAACAGAGCTGATGTCTCTTCACCGCATTCGTGTTATTTTTCCAGGGTCGACGTGTCGCCGTCAACGGACCAACATTAGGGTCATTTAAAAGTTGTCAGCCAGATGTTAAAGTAAACATTAAAGCAACAAAACATCCAGAGAGATTTTATCTGATAGTTTCATAAAACAGGCAGAAATAGAGAAACGTGTTTTTATTTGTTTGGTTTAACCTTATATTTAATGCCTCTGCATTGTTTGATGATTCTTATGGTTCCCTGAGAGAGGCTGGTACCTCTAAAGTCTGTGTGATGGTCAAATTTAGGACAGTGCCTGGAGACCTCTTAGGTGGAGATGCAGAGGGACACACAACTGTAACGGTACACTGTTCTGTGTGTTTCTGGTGTTGTCACATTGTTTATATCATCTGATCTGGACATCAGTGGTCCTTCAACATTCACACATCCATCACTGAAATCTTCAAGTTTTAATAAAACTCATCCCACACTGGTTGGAACAGCTGGACCTCACCTCTCACTGCATACACATACACACAATAAATGATTGTTGTTATGTTTATCATAAACCTAAATATCGTACTACTGCTGTCAGTCCAGTATGTGTGGTTGGTTACCAACTGCTGATGGTTACGTTTATTATTTACCTTGTATGCTGTTCTAGTCATTCATTCATAAATATGATCTGTGGCTGTTTATGTGTGTTTGTGTTTATAAGAAGTCTTTAGAACATCAAAGAAACAAATAATAACAATAGAACTGAATTAAAAACACAATTACCAAGAAAATAAGTAATCAAACTTCAACTGACTAAACAGCGTTTTTCCTTTTACTGTAAAGGGACATTTTACAGATAAACAGTGACCATCAGGGCAGCTTACCGTCTTGCTGTTTGTAACGGTGGGAGATGAAAACATTAGTGGGCTTCTCCACCCCCAAACTGAGAAATTCCACAGACTGTTTTCCATACTTGTGAATCTTGAAGACTTCGTGTTTTAACCCAGTTCCATAAATGTAGTCCTCAAATATATCGATTCTGTACGGCTGGGAGATTCCTAAACATCCAGCAGAGAAAAGAAAGCAGATAAAATCAGGTTTCTGCACACCTGCAGCTTTGGGATTATGAAAGTTTGTATCCTGAGGTGCACGGATGAAGGACGAGGATTGGTGTTAACAGACATTGTTTAGAACCTTAACCTTGTGCCACATAAAAGCAATATTAATCTGGCAATTATTTGATAAAAAAAGTTGAGAAAAACAAAGAGAAGCATGAGACGAATTTGTGTAGATGAAAAAGTTTTCCACTTGTGTTTACCGTGTCTGTCGCTGATTGTCACCAGAGGGTCTGAGCCATCCAATCTCATGCTCCCTATCTGCGAGAGCTCAGGATCAGCCCAGTAAATACGCTGGTTGAAATAATCAATGGCCAGCCCTGTGGGAGGATGAAGGTAAGAGATTCATTTACCTGACAAATTACACAGAGATCACTGTGGAGTCCCTCAGAGGAGGAGACCTTAAGGTCAGGACGGTTCCAGCACCAGCGTTTCTCCTTCGGATAGTTTCTATTCAACAGCTTGTGTTTAAAAACGGCACGTTCTGATCACGATGAGCTATTTTACAATTTCACTGTTTCCCAGAAGTCTGACCGTATAATTGAGCACCTGGCTGCAGCATTTAAATAGGTGTGCATTTTTCCACTGATGATGAATTCCTCTTTGTGTGACCAAGACAGATCATAGCATCCTTGAATTTAAGGAGGCCAAAGCAGCTCTTCAAAACTAGATCAGCACTAAGTGCTTCCCTACAGGCATACAACACATCCCGAGCAGCTGTACGCTACTGCGTGTGTGCTGCTTTGGATATATTTAACTACCATTTTATTCTTTAGAATAACAGACAGTCTGCATGCAGAACTTTAACTGCAAAGGTCACGTGACGCTGCAGGCGAGAGTAAACACATCATCTTTGTGTGTAAGTGTTGCTTATGTTGACAGAATATTGTTACATATTGTTATTTAATCAGGTATTTATTAGCTGACTCAATAACAAACACGTGTTTCTATTGAAGCTCTGCTATGTGGAATTTGCATGTTGTGTATCAAATGTGTTTCCTGCTTTGATGTATACGTGCATATATCAGCCCAACGACACTGCGCTGTGTTACTTTTTATCTTTATTTTTATGATCGTTCAATCATTTCAGTAACTGGAAATTAAATAGTTATTAAATAATTATTGATGGACAGGTATTGGCCAGACATATCAGAACACACACAGTTCATTCATAAAATTCCCAACATTTTATATGACTTCAAAATTAATGATGAACCTTTTAAAAAATATTCCAATAATGTGGTTCAACAAAACTCAACGAGAAGGGAAAAGGAATAAAGGAGCCACCCACCAGTGGGTCTCCTCAGGTTTTTCTCCAGCAGCACTCTGCGCAGTGAGCCATCCATGGCTGACTCCTCTATCTGAGAATGATCACCGATTACGCTCCAGTACATCATTCTGCGAGGAACCAAAATCAGCTTCTTGTAAATAACAACAAATATGCATTTAGTTTTACAAATACATGCTCAGTATCACAGCTACTGCAACCAGCACTGTTTGCTCTCATTTTTGTTCATATGTTTTACAGTTATAATAACATTAAAAAGTAAACGGGTTATTTTTTAATACAGCGTCAGAAGTTGAGACGATGAGGAAAACCAAAGATTCATTAACAGAGCGACGTGTCACAGCTGCACGCCGCTTTGTCGTTGTTGTAACACCTTTGTTGGAGCAGATCTGGCGAGTTTAAGTGATGTAAGAGGAAATGTAACCGATTAATCTGCCGAGCAGAGTAATTAATAACATGCTACTGAGTATTATGTAATGTGAAATTGATTACATTTTCGAAAACAGCGGCTCATTACAGGATTAAATAATGGTCCTCTGGCAGAAACATCTGTGAAGTTGAATATTCTGTAATGTGTACTTACCCCCTGGTGGGGTTGACAGCGATGGCGTACGGCTCTCCAGCTATATCAGTAATCAGGCGGGTGCAGTTCGGTCCTTTAAGTTGGCCCACATTTATGGAATATCGTAATTTAGTCCAGTGGGCTGTGTAATAACTAAACCAGTGCATCCGGGAGTGATCGGTCCAATAAATGTTTCCTGTAATCCAGTCAGCAGAAATATCTCGGGGTCGCCGGAAGTCTGAGCACTGCAACCGATAAGAGTCACAACGTCAGGCGCTCTGGGCGCTCGTGCATACGCGGATTCAAATTTGTCCCTAAAGTGAGACGTAGCAGTGCAGTATATGAAACTACAACACGGATTATTTTTAAACACATTTTTCTTTTACATTTTCTTCCTAATAAGCACAAAATTAAAATACTCACAATATTTCTGACATTTGTTTTGCTCTGACTTCTTTCCAAAGTGTCTTTGTAAAAAATCCCACCAGGGTTGAACTGGGTCGCCCAGATAAACTTTTGGTGGTGAAACAGAACATCCATCCCAATAATTCGGGCATTGTCCTCAATGTGCGTGGGCAGCCTGTATCCGAGGCTCTGGTTAAAGGGATACAGGAAGCTCCGGATCTCGGTGTCGTTGGACACGTAGAACACTCGTTCCTCCGGTCCTGCCGGTGAGTCGTTCACGTGTTACAAAGTAAAACCGTTCATTAAAATGACTCATGTTCACAGAGAAGTCATGTCACCACAGTGGATACACTGAGTTTTCTTAGCATACCTCTTGCTACACAGTTGCCGTTGATCTCCTTAAAATTCCGGTCGCATGAGCATTTATAGGATCCTTTAGTGTTCACGCAGTAATGAGGACAAGCGTCAAACTGCAGACATTCATTTATCTCTGCAAAAAAGTACAGCCTCATTTATGATGCTGCAAATGTAGAGTTATTATTTTCCACATAACTGTGTGCACGTATGACATTTACAAACACGTTATAAAATCACATCAATCGTTTCCATTAAGACCGTTTATTTCCCCAGCTGTGAAAGTTTTACTGAGGTTTGACTCACAAACTCACCTGTTGACACCTGGCAGTTTTTATCAGGACTATACTCGCTCAAAATGAACAACAGGCACCAACCAGTTTCCTCTAAACTAACTAAAGGAACAGATCCTCAAACCTGCAGCTCCAATGATAAAAGCCAAAAAAGAAAAAAAGCCATTTGATATTTTTTGTAAGAAAAATGCTCTTAAGTTTATTTTTATAGCACATTTCAGTCCATGCTGCACAAGGTGCTTCACAATGTAAAACTCCACTAAAGTAAATAAAATGCACTACAATGATGCAGTAAAATATAGAAAAACAAATAAAATAAGTCAATAAAAACAACTAAAACAACAACAGCTAAGGCTGTCTAGGTCAGTGTGTGTTACACGGTTACCTTCACACTGGCCTGTCTTCTGATTCCTCTTGAAGCCAGGTTTGCACTGACATACAGAATTAGCATTTGTCTGGTTGCAGATGGCGTCCTCTCCACACGGACTGGTTTTCTTTCCACATACATCTCCACTGGAAACTACAAATAAAGACAGAACTGTGATTACACATCAGCCCTGTGCGTCTGAGACACCTGCTGGGCTCCTCCTTTCATGTGCAAAAGCCAAAGGAGCATCTCCATCTTTTATGAAGCACACAGCAGGCACGGCGCACATGTATTAACATAAATAACAACACATTCTGTCTAAAATGAGGCAAAGCTTTGCTTTCTGATAACGTCGCGGTGACATTTGGTACTTTTCATCTCACCGACGGCTCCTTCGATGTGTTCGCTAAAGTCAGCTTGTGCCGTACTTACATGCCTTGCAGTCTTGCTCATCTGAGCCACCGTCCCCGCAGTCACTGAACAGGTCGCACTGCAGCTGGATCGGGACGCAGCGTCGGTTACTGCAGGAAAACTCTGTCTTCCCACAGGGCCGAGGTCTTCCAGCCACGACCTCTGCTTCAGTGCACACAGACCGAGAGCCGACGTTAGCTCATGAGAAACAGCCTATCCAGTTACCTGCGTTTGACTTAGCATGCTGAACACTTTGAAATCATCAGAAAGTCAGTTTAGTGTTTACTACTTTGAAGCGACGTCCCGGAGTCTCTTTATTTGCTGGCAGGTAGTTTTGCAAGTGTTTGAAATAAATCAGAGAAAGAGCTTTTTGACTGTATTTGTTAATTATTCACACTAAAAACTGTTGAGGTGTTTCACACGTTTTGCTTTTGTTTAAATTAACGGTTTCATCCTCAGAGAACATAAGAAAAAGTTTGCCATCCTCCTCCAATAACAGACAGAGATAAAGAATATCATACTGCGATGAAGCCGTGGATGAGGAGATTAATAGGATTAAGCTCAGATTGAACAGAAGGATAGAGGGCGGAAGCACAGAATTCTTAGAGGTAATGAAGTGATGGAGGAGATGGATCAGTGTATCGATGGAAGCAGAGAGGGAGGAGAGCAGAGATGTGTCCTCTCCTTCCTGTCTGCTCTCTGTGATTATTCACACAAAGCTGTGTGGAGGAAACAGGCTGGGAGCGCTCGTGTGTTTGAAAAGCATTTTCATTTTCACCACAAAAGTCAGCAGGAATAAACTGTAAACTGTGTTAAGTGCACCAAACGTGGCTCCCGTTTAACGTGCAGTCACAGTCCTTTTTCTGCCTTTCAGATTCATCTGCAGCACATTTAGACTCCTGGTACTCCAGCAAAAGTTCAAAACCTGTGTTTGCAGGTTGGCACTGCACGAGCACACAGCCTCACACCAACAAGCCTCTCCTGCTCTGGAGAATTTTCAACGTTCAGTTATTTTAGTTAAACAACGTAAGAGAGAAAAAAAGAAATCTCCGTCATTCAACAGTCACTAAGCAGACGCTGCTTCCTCGTTGGTGCTTCTTTTTCTCCAATTATCATTCTCACAGAACGAAACAATATTTGTGCTTCAAGGACGGCTGCATCAGGGGTGCTTTTAACCTTCTGCACTTAATTTGATGAATAAAGCGTCGTTGAACTTTCACACAAATACTGCTCGAGGCATCATTAGATCCGTGCCGGTGCGGTTTGCGCTCACCACACTCTTCTTCGTCCGAGTTGTCGCCGCAGTCGTCCACCTTGTTGCAGACCTGGTCCGTGCGCAGACACACGTGATCGTTTCGACAGCGGAACGGCCTCGTGGGAGGGCAGGGAAGCTTCGCTGGAGGACAAAAGACACAAACGGCTAATGGAGATGTCCTTCAATGAAACTATAAATAAATTAATAAGTGCATCAAATCTTTTATGAAAAGACAACGAAACTTTCCCTCTCGGGAGATCGAAAAGCAGAGGTCTATAAAATATGCATCGCCTGCTTCAAAGGAAATTCTTGTGAGTGACAATCTCAACCCACCACACATGTCTGCGTCCTCGTCAGAGTTATCTCCGCAATCATCCTTGCCGTCGCACACCCACGTGTGGAGTTTGCATAAGGTGTTGTTGCAAATGAATTCATCAGCTCGGCAGAAGAAGGCTGCTGCAATCGAAGAGTGCAATGAGACTTTTAGCGCCGCGAACACGCCAACGGTAAAAACAGTGCATTCAAAGGAGAACAGGAGTCACAAATCGCCCAGTACAGGATTCTAATAACAGATGTTTTACATAATGATCCTGACAATGCGGCTCATTCGCACTAACACGAGCAGAGCCTGCTTCTATTCCTGTCTTTCCTCTCGTCTCAGAGCTCGTCTTCTTCCTCTCTGCTGTTTCGGCCCTTTTATCATTAAAATCAATTCTCTGTTCAGTTATATACAAATGAGACTTTTTTACCTTCAGACATCACCTGTCACCAAGTCACGCTGACACCTACCCTGGCCGCAGTTTTCTTCATCGCTGTGGTCCATGCAGTCCAACACGTCGTCGCAGCGCCAGCGCCGAGGGATGCAGTGGGCCCGATTCAGACACAGGAACTCGTCTTCTCTGCACTCCTTCACACAGCCGATCTGTTAGCAAAGACGCACGCGCAGCCCAGCAGGCGTTCTCATCAACATAAAGACGGGACAAAGGGAGCGTCTCCACATATTAAAGGCCAGCACTGCAGAACCATGAAGGTTTATGTCGCCCCAGAGAGCCACACAAGCACAAAAGATGCTAAATGTTTTTAGTTTGGGAGCCTTTTTATCTCGAGGACCTCGACCTAACATATGCACAACTCTGTATAGAATCATGTTCCTTAATGAGTGCACCAAACCCTCAAGGATAAGATGGGAAAAGGTCACGCGTGTGCCACACTGTGACAAAGTCATCACTGAGAGCGTCTATGCCATCTGACTGCAGACTGCACAATAACACAGACGGACTTACATTTCCTGGAAGCACAGACGGATATATTAAAGGCTTCAATCATTTCACTCCAGAACAAAGAAGTAAGAGAGTTAAAACACATAAAAGTACAGAATGAGTTTTAGTCTCTCTCTGTTGCATAACTCACAAAGACACCATTCACTCCTTTTCTCTGCTTGTTTGTTTATTTTCATCTTTACGGCCAACTTTCATCCACAAACTGGGAGACTGTACAATTAAAATTTAAAAAAAGAGTCTAATGATTTGAAAATACTTAATGTTGTTGCAACAGTACAAAATGCATTTTGTTTGTTGTTGTTTTTTAATTTGATGGCAGCAAAATGCTTCAGTAAAGCTGAAACAGCACATTTTTCAAATGTTTGTGAGCCAACATTTGAGATGAGATGTCAGCTAAACCACTGTTCTGGTTTGTTCTGGTTTGTTCTACGATGAGTTGAGCTCATTTCACACAAACACCACAAACCATCATGTCTAGAAAAAGCACCGATTGGTCCTCGGTTCATGCATGAAAAGCAGCTTTCTGATTACTTAGTACTGCAACACTATGTTACTACAGTTTAAGGGGGATTCTCTGACCTCATCCGAGCCGTCCAGGCAGTTGTCGTGTCCGTCACAGCGCAGGCTGGCCGACACGCAGCCGCCGCTGGTGCACACGTACTCGTTGACCGAGCAGGACGGCACAACTACAGAAGAGAAGAGCGTGTTACAGGGAGATGCTCTGAGGAACGACTCACAGAGATGAAGTTTGTCACTTAGTAACACAAATGTGATTCAGCCACGATCAGAGTTTGTCACAGGTGGAGCTGTGAGACTGTTGTTGGTTGGAGACAGCAATGACCTCACACAGAGTACACTCAGCGCTTCTCTGAGATATTCACAGTGGAAAAAAAGAAAATGTTTCTTTGACCTACAAAAGAATAATAACTATAAATTGAATTCTTCACGCTTGCAATACAAACAATATTGTCGACAACAAAGGTTGCACAAAAGAGGACGGCTCTGTCGTTCAGTGTGCGGTGGGAGACTTCTTCACCTGTTTCCTGGCAGTTTTTTTCATCTTCACCCATCTTGCAATCTTCCTGTCCATCACACGTCCACTTCATCGAGATGCACAGGTTGTTGTGACAGCGAAACTGGTCGTCTGAGCAGTGTGCCTCACAGCCTTTCTGCAATTAAATACACAGAAAAACATCAAGGACACCTACATGTCCAACGTTTAGCAGCCCGACTGTTTCCTGTAAGGACCGCCCCCCTGCTGAGCGGAAACAGAAAACGACATCATACATAATCCACAACATAGCATACAGGACGCTAAAACAGCTTACGCAGAGGATTTTGACACAATCGGTCACAATGAAGGAACGTAACGAAGGGCTGACAAACGCAGTGATGAAGAGAAACGTTCGCATGAACACAACCGTTGTTCTAACACTGCTGGAAAACCGCGCAGCGTCCCCGACACCACGTGCACGCTGTGGCTCAGGAGGCGAACCGCGTCTTCAAACTGTGTCTGTGAGCACAGAGTGAGGACTACACGTGTGGTTTTAGAAAAGAGCTGTTTAAATGTGCATGTGGTTTATAGTGCAGAGCACTTTAAGTGATCGATATGACTACAAAGCGCTGTATAAATGCAGTCCATTACAAACTAATGATGTAACCGCTGTTAAATATTATTTCCAGAGCAAAGTCTAGTGCTCAGCGAGGCCTGAGAGGGACCAACAGGTGAAGAGGTTTTTATAAAGTATTTCAAATAGTGTTTAAAAAATGATTTACATTGATTCCAAAGCAGCCGGCAGCCTCTCCGAATAAGAAATAAATAAAAACTGAAATAAAGCCTCAGAGTTTTCCCCCGTTGGGACTGAAAATAAATGCATGCACTTTTCTTAAAAGCAGCTAAACTTCATGATGCATTGAATCCAGCATGAATGCAGCCAACATTGTTCTTCCCCACATTTATGTAAACACAGGTGGGCACCGAGCCACACGATGGCTCCTGTGAATGACCGAGTTTAATAATAACTGCTGATTGAAAGGAAACTTTCTCTCCACAAACTATTTGACTGCACTGACCCACAAAGCTGGCGCCGGGGAGCGAAATAATAAAGGGTTAATTAGGGTTGCACTGGTTTGCATGGAGGAGGATTATAAGTAAAAATTGCTGTGCAAATGTTGAACAGAGCAATAAATTAACAGGAATAATGAATGGTAATAACAAGGCTTTGTCCTTGAATTATGCATCGTTATCACTGATGGGGCATTTTTATGTGAATCCCACAAAAATCTCTTTACGCCATGAAAAGGCAGATAAAGCCACATTTAAGTTCTTCACACATTACAAGAGTGTAAAATTATAACAGAAATTTGAGGCTTTACAAATTGAGACATGAAGCATCTTTATGGACAAGAAAGGCCGTCTTTGTGCTGCTGAAAGGCACGGGGGGGATTAGGATTTACAAAAGGAAACGAATGCGAGGCATTTTATGCACTAATGTACTTGAAGGTGCAACAATTCATCATGGCGATGCTTCCTGTCCAGCATTGTTTTGGAATATAGCAACCATGACGAGGAGATTTGGATCAGCGCGGTGAATTATGCCCACAATGGGATTATTTTCTTTGCAGGCGCCAGTATAGCCATCTAATTTCAGTTCTCTTTTCCAATTTGGATATTTAATGCGTGCTTGTGCTGCACGCTCAGATAGTGACAGACATTTTCAAGGGATCAATTGCAGACTAAATTACACTATCCATATGCTATAATTTGGCTCATGTACACTGTGATTTGTATGCGTTAAGCCTCTATGTCCTTTTGTGTGTCTACAATAGCACATTTATGTGACCTGTAATTTTTATGTTACTTATTATTGACCCCCATCATTTGACAGCATTAGCTAACACTGATATGATGCACAGAGAACCCACTCACGCCTTGTTAGCAGCACAATTTATAATAACTGTTATACATGAACTGATAATTAATTCAAATTCAGTACGTTCATATTTTACTATTTACAAACAATGAACTGATAATTAATAATGTCTGGTGTAATTACACTATTATGGTAAATAATACAGTAAATGTGTGATTTCATTGGTTTTTGTGCTAAAACTATGTTTGATGCATGGCTGATTAGCACGCTCTGAAAGCGCACATACTCTATATATGTGGTAGAGTTAATAATTAATAACTACCAGATGTTATTGCTGCGTAATAAAGGTTTCACTGGTGGCATCTTTTAAAGTTTAGAGTCACAGCAGTAAACCAGGCTGCAAACAAAACTACAGCTGGAAATAAAAGTAAACAGAGAATCAGTCCTCATACGCTCGCACATTAAAAGCCAATTAAAACAAGTGATATGAACTAGTAATAACTTTATAAAGATGTAACTGACCAATGCAGTTTAGCCACAAATACCCAAACACGTGATTGTTCATTTACAAATATTGACATATTAGTCAGTTTCTAATGTCGAGAGCGGAGGGACAGAGATGGGTTAACGTCGCCGTCTTACGCAGGATCGTAAAAGTGTCACGATCCTGCGTCATCTGACCCAGTTTTGAGTTTTTACATATTTTGATGTTTATGTTTAAGTCTAAGTTCATTTCTATTATGCCGAGGTTGCTGTTACGGGTCATTGTTTCTTAGACCCCCCCTGTGTTTAAGTCTCCCTCGGCCTTCACGTGTTTCATGTCTGCGTGTCTTATGTTGTCATGTTGTGTTATCATGTCAATGTCTCATTATGTTTCCTGTTTTATTTTGAAGAGGTCTGGTGTCCCATGTTCGTGGTGTTTAGTTTCACTCCCCTGTGACATCATCATGTTTATTCTAATCAGCTGTTTCTCCGTGTGTTTCCCTTCATCACCTCCTGTGTTTGTTTCCACTCGTTCCTCGCTCGATCGTCTGCTTTGTTCCCGGGTTTACAGATTCATGTCAGGTCTTCAGGTTCTTGTTCTAGGGTTTTTATATTTAGCTTATTTTAGGTTATTGTTTACCAGCTGCTTTCAGTTCGTATTAAGTCTGTTTGCACGCTTTGTTTCATCTGCATTTGGATCCACTATTCAGACTCCGCATAGTCCGCCTCAGCTGGACTGTGACAAAATCACCTGAACATCCAACCTTCTGTGCTAAAACTGAGCTTTTCCATCTTTGCTGAGATATAATCAAAGTATAGTTGTGATTAGTGTGTTAAATGTAGATGAGTTTGTGTGTGTAGACGCGGTCCAAGTCTGACCTTGGCAGATGTGTGTGGGTGGCCACAGGAATGTGTCAACAGCCCATCACTATAGGTTTTAATGGTTAAATTCATAATTAATATGTGACTGTGCTGATCGTTAATTATGCTTAATGCTGATCAGAATATAACCAGGTGTATCAGCGTTGCACTGCCTGCTGGGTAACGACCACAGGATCAGGGTTAGGACTTTAACAGCTGATCCTGACTTCCTGTATTAGGTTGTTGGTCCCGCAGAATAAAACCAATGTCTGTTGTTTCCTCCTTTTACGAACAACAAAAAAGAAAAACAAACGAAATATATGAATGTTTAATAATATAAGGTTAATATAAACCTCATCTGAATTATCCAAGCAGTCGTAGTCCCCGTCACAGCGGAATCGGGAGGAGATGCAGTCTCCGTTGGTACAGGCAAAGTCCTTGTGGTTACAGGTGACGGGCTCTGAGTAGGAAGAAGACAAAATCAACCATGTGATTCTTTTCCCAGCGTCACTCTGAGCAAACTGTCATCAGCCAAACGCTCCGTGTTTAGGATCACACGCTAATGCCTCGGCAAAACCACCGTTTTATCTAATTAGAGTCATTTTGTATTAGAAGTGGATGAACTGGCAGAGCTGATCAAGATGTAAATACATTCATTTCTACTGTGACAACAAGCGGAGCAGCGCGCTCTCTGAAGCCAAAAATCTTGTATTTGCCATTTAGTGCAAGTCTGTCCCCGAGGACGATATTAGGACGCAGCTAAACAGCTGCATCAGATCCTCCGTCTGGGCCCTCCCCCTGTTATCGTGGACTCTTAGCTAACTCTGGGTGTGTGTTACGAGCTGTGCTGTAACCCAGACTCCCAGCAGGCATTGCAGCAAAATCTGATTTGCAGCCTCTCTATTGTCTCCGAGTCCACCTGTTTAATTCTGCACCGTCCAACACTTGACTGGCTTTTATTTGCATTTTAAGTGACATTAATAGGTATGGAGAATAAGCATCTAATAAATCGCATACATTATGCACACTCAGCAAAGGCGCACATCTAATGTGCAGGCAAAAGCGTTCCCACCACACAGGCAGACACCAGGAAATTTAACAAGCTGGGTTTCCGGCATCATTTCAAACGGAAATAAAAAGTTTTCTCCCAAAAGTGATGATGAATATCCAAACAAATAAAAAGAAGAAAGAACGTGTGGCTCACAGAGAAACAGCACAGATAATAAGAGCTTTCCTGAGATGGTTTGCATGTGTGTTGGAGAGAGGTGTGGGCTGAGTCACCGGGGGCAGCAGTCAGGTGTCCTCAGAGAACTGCATTTCTTCTGACCCTCTGGGATTCAAACAAGCTCTGATCTTCATATGAGGCTCCAGTACAGACAGCTGGTACTGGTGTACTGGTCCCAAATAGCTCTCTACAGGTGTCACTGTCCCAGTTAGCCCTCAGGATATATAGTCCTGCCTTTTCTTTGTGCTTGGTTGCATTCTCTGCATGTGCTGCTTGGTGTTTGTGCAAGTCTCTGTGCCTTTCTTTGGATTTGATCCCAGGCTGTGAGAGTTTACTCCTTCAGGATTATAATGTTTATTGTGTTTTTGGACTTTGTGCTTCTGGGAGTTTTGTGAGCGGTTGTCAGAGTTCTCTGCCTCCTGTGTCTGGATCCTCTAAATCTACAATCCACACAGCGAAGGATGAGGACAGGTCGTTCCACGACACCTCGGGTTAAGGTCAAGCCCCTGTGGCAGCAGACCATACGAGAACTGGACGGGCAACCAACTCTCATGTCAGTTAGTTCACTGTGATAATAAAAAATAAAAAGCGTGCTCTCACTCTCACACTCAGAGAAATATAGGTCTTAGTTTACAGACAGAAGCATTTTCTCTGAGTGCAGAAGGAGATCGATGAACTCGCACAGCTGACTGTGAGAGCACAACGTCCTCAACACATTTCCATTTTGCGATTTCGAGCTTTAAAACCGCTGCCGGTGATGAATGACCTCTGTGAGGGGTCCTGAGGTCCTGCTCACTCGAGTCGCTCCTCTCGTGGATTACAAAACTCCTTCAAGCTTCTCGATGATCGTAACATTTCCAGGTCATCGGGAAGCAGAGCTGCCCACAAACCTGCTCCACAGGTCAGATTTGATTATTTGTGCAGCGGTTTTTCTTTGTTTTAAACTTTAATCGCAGCTCTGTATTCCTGTGTGACCTGCCTGAAGAACACCGCCTCTCCAGCTCTGTCCTTTTGGGAATTTTAGATGTGCCTGAGGTTCCTTCATGGCTCTGTCATTTCCTTTATTGTTTCCTCATAACGGGATAAAGATTTAATACCTGTAGAACTGTCTGCAGGTATTCTGATGTTTCTGTTGATGTCTTTTTCACAAGTTTCCAGTTTGCATGTTGTGCTGTCGGTATGATCTTTGCAGGAAGCCTGCTACTAGCGAGAGTACTCCTGAAACTCTGCCATGAGGAGACAGTTGGTGCTAATATGGATTGATGAACACCCGGGTCTTTAGAAATGCTTCTGTAGGCTTTTCCAGCATCGCCATAATTCTTCTTCTGACATCCAAAAAAAGTCGTTGACATCAAAGCCATGATTTATACCAACACGGAGCAGAGTCTGAGTAACCACACAGTCATGCTTTCATTTAAAGGAGGGGACATCTTTGCATTGCATGCTTTCATTTTGATCGCTGGCACACCTGAAAGCACAGCTTAGCTTTGGAAGAAGTTGTTAGCGCTCAGGCTCACTTAGCTTCTCAGTGATTTCTGCTGCGTTCAACAAGCAGTCGAAGCTACAGCTGTTTGTGTGCTACTCGTACAATCAGACGATTCAAATTCATTTTAACATTAAGTTACTATTCTGTAGTAAATGTTCACGATCTTAGCTGTGAAACTGTAGGACTAAAGCGCTGTCAGGTACTCACTGCAGTTCTCCTCGTCTGAGTTGTCTCCGCAGTCGTTCTGGCTGTCACACCTCCAGTGGTCGGGGATGCAGTTGTTATTCTCGCAGCGGAATTCATGAGGTCCGCAGGTCTTTTCATCTTTTTCATCGGGAGCAAACAAACACTAAGATGAAAATGGCTTCAAAGAGCATGAATATTAATACTGTGCTCGCTATCACATTTTCAACCTGCAATCACGGCTTCCTCAGGGTTTCCTGACTCTGAGTTCAAAACACGGTGCGCACTCAAGAGGCGAACGTACCTGACTGTGCCGCCGATCCCAACAAACGCGTGACAGGAAGTTGGCAAAACCGAACGTTCTTTGAGAAAACACCGGCGACAGCTGCTGAACGACGCGGCTTTAGTCGGAAACCAAACTCGCCATGTTTCAGTTCCTCTGAGACGTAACACGAGCCAAGACTAAATCTGATATTTTCAAATCTGTCAGAAGCTTCGACATTGCTCTGGATACAAACACTCATTTCACCAGAGCAGAGAGGAAACGGATCCACAGGTTTTTTCGTCATGAAACGTCTCAGCAGGCAGTCACTGAAATATTCAAAGACAGGGAAGCAATTCAGAGGTGTAGGCTTAAAATGCCTCCCACACATGCAATAAACAGCCTTTGAGAGTTTCACCGAGTGTTGACTCTTTTTTCATTTACTTTTTCGTTGGTTTTTGGGAAGACTCTGTGTGCGTTTGTCTATATGAATAGCAGCTCGCAGTTGCTGTTTCAGAAACGGTGGAGGGCCGAGTGTTTGAGCCTGAAATGAAAGCAGACGTCCCGCCGTTAAACCTTAATGACCAGAGCAAAAATTACTCAAAATATCAGCATTTATTTTTAAAAGAAGAACAGATGCGGTGACATTTCCTCCACTGATGCTTCCTCAGAATGGCTTTCCAAAGTCAAACCGAGAGCTTCTTTTTAAAAAGTCATTTCTGTGCAGACATCATCAGGGATAATGGCCAAGGTAACGCTGCTATCAGTTAGGGAAGAGATGTGTCAGAAGAGGAGGGTGGCACATTCTGCCTGGATCTCTTTCCAACACGACAGCAGGAGGAGAGAATCAGGAGGGAAAGCTGAGTGCAGCAGCAGAGGACACAAGGCAGACATTCATTAGGAAGCAGCTCAGTCACTTACAGCATATAAAAGATGTGACACGAGGAAAAAAAGCAATATTTCCTTGTTAAGTCGGAGCTCATTACCAAGTTAACAAGCAAAACTTCCTTAAAAAGTCTCAGGTAATTCAAAGTGAAATTACATTAGCTACTGAGTAGGATGGTGCCCACCGCGCTCTGAAGTGGTGCAAAGTGTTCAGATGACACCGAGGAGCAGGTAATACAGGCTGAGAGGTTAAAGCCATCAGTGAAGTATACAAAGTGGCAAAACATTAATTGGGCATTACTTCAGGCTGTCTCAAGTTGACATGAAAAGCAGAAAAGCTGGAAATGAAACAAACTGTAATTACAATCTGCTGCGGAGAGGTTTGAGGCATCGCACGTCGAAGCACGAAGGCATGATGAAGAGGAGGATAAGCAGAGCGCTGTTCACTCTCATCCAGGCCAATCACCTGTGTCGTCGCAGGGATACGGCACCTGATGACGACTAATGCAGGAAATGATGCAACACGCAGCATTTCAGAGCTGCAGCCAGAGGCAGATGGTGCAGTTTTATTTAACTTGTCTATGTATGCAAAGCCATCTCTGCTGTGTGTGCTCCTGAACTGGGGAGCTTTGTAGCAGGCTGGTGTCATTTGCATATAATTTAATAAAGGTAAACACAGACGGTTGTGCATGACGACACCGTGCTCTGGCGAGGCTCCTCTACAATCACACAGCGCAGGTTTATCAGCAGACGCGTCCAGCTGCCTTCAGATGGCCCGATGGACGCTGCTGCAGCAGTGAATGAGAAGCTTTTCATGCATCACAAAGCAGCTGTGCAGATGAATTTATAGATCATCAGACAATTCCTCCTTTCACATATTTTTATAGTGAAATCAAAGTGAATACTGGCCGTTAGGTGAACAATTTAAATGGAGAATTTGCATTTTAGGCATTACTCCAAGTAGTAACACACTTATTGTCAGCACAAAGATTTGAATGAGCCTCACACCCAGCCTCCATCCTGACTGAAAGCACAAAACAAACTCCAGCAGCGTAAACGCAGGTCACTGTAAATCCCCGTGACGCTCTGCAGACAGGAGCAACGCCTCAAACCCACATTAGTCTGTTTCATGAGGTCACCATGAGGACAGGAAAATATCATAGCGTTTACAGGGAACTGTTCCCAGGACGGCATTTGACAGATTGACAGTAGCTCAATTTCAAGTTTATAGGACAGCAAAGATTTTATTTTGTCGTTTTATTGATGTCTATTATTCGCTCACGGTTTAAAATGGAACACAACGCCGTCCTTTCAGATCTGCAAATTAAATTAAAAGCTTGATGAGAACTGATTATCATTTCCCTCAAAAGGGAGACGAGTCGTGATTGATTAAGATTCTGAGACAAAAGCGATGAGATGAATGAGAAAGATGCATTCCAGTGCAGACAAAACACGGCTAAAAGAGCAGCTGTCAGCTTTCATCATCTGTCACGAGGAAACAAATGTTTAATCGCCGATAATTTCAGAAGCACCGTTTCTGGTTTTTCATTTATTTCCTCTTTTCAAAGGCACGTCATGCAGATTTCACAGCGGTGCTTTTACCTGCCCCAGCCCTGCCCTGGGCTTCCAGCACGCCACTGACAAGACACCCACTTTGATTTTGTAATTGTGTGCTAATATTCACGAGTAACGTCGGGCACGCCGAGGTCGCGATGCTCAGCTCTTACTAACAACAGGGACGGCCCGGGTTAAAAAAAACAAACAACTAGAAGCAGCGAGTGAGAGCGAGCGAGGCCGAGTGAAAAACGAATTCTGCCACCTTTAACGGAAAAAGAGGGAATTCTGGTTAACTCACCGCAGTCCGCCTCGTCCGACCCATCTGCACAGTCAGGGTCCTCATCACAAACCCACAGTTTGGAAATGCAGTGCATGGAGGCTTTGCACTGGAACTGGTCTGGGGAGCAGGTGCTTTCAGCTACGGAGGGAATGAAGTCGTGTGAAAAGAAGAAAGTAATCCGGACATCATATTATATTTTATTTGTAGAAAAAGCTGCAGAAAAGGAAAAAAATGTAGTGCTTCAATAACATCTCCTTCATTTTCAGTCTAGCGAGTTAGCAGCAGCCTCTTGTTATAGAGCCTGACATTGTTTCACATGGCATTTTAATTTCAGCGGTGTCGCGTTCCTCACAAAAGAGTATTCAAAACCACATCCAATCACACTGGGAGTCTAAGAAAGGCCTGAAAGTAATTAGCTTCACTTTCATTAAGTCTCTCTGTCTCCTCCTGACTTTCTTGCATTTCTCCCCCCTGCACCCCCACCCCTCCTGCAATCACATGCAAGACAAATGTGGCAATCTGAAAGAGTTGAATAGGGTACGATATTCTGATGAGTTACATCACTGCAGAGAAAATCTCTTCTTATCCTCTGCGTGATTCAATATCTAATCCCTTTTCACAGAAACAGGTCATAACAAGGGTTGTCTGTGGAATACTTAATGAAGACTATGTAAAGTTAATGGCTTCATATATTCTGTCCAAGCACAGAAATACACTAACTGCACTGAAAAAAACACAATTAAAGTGATTTTTTTAATCAGTTAGATTAAACCTCTAAAGCAGAGACGCCAAAATCCTTAAATCGTCTTGTTTTTCAGCTTGTTTCTGCAGCGTTAGGACGCTGATCAAGTGCGGGATGCATGTAAGCTTCCCCCAGTCTAACATCCTAATTAAGCCATTCAAGACAATGAATCTAAACGTAATAACACTGAGCCTCACGGCAGTCTGTCTCATCCTCTCCGTCGCCACAGTCGTCCTGGCCGTTGCAGCGCAGGTTAAGAGGGATGCACTTCTGTTTGCCTGTGCACTTGAACTGGCCCGACAGGCAGATGTACGTCTCTGAATTAGAGCAAAGAAAGAAGCAAGAAGTACGAATTAAGCAAAGCGTCAGTTTCAGACTGACTGGCAGTAACTCAGCAGACAAGAGGTCAGTTTATCAAAACAGCTTTAATTACGAAGCAAAGATTTTGAAGTACTGCCGTAAAAAAGTGATTTTATTAATAATTTAGTCTATAAAACGACACAAGCTGATGGTGACAAACGTTTCTGTTTGTCAACAATGAAAAACACAAACATACTCAGTTTACAAACATAAGAAAAAACAGCATTACAACAACTGTGAGGCTGAACCCAGCAGTGGCCTGAAATTCCTATTAACAAATAATGAATGATTTATCACAATAGTTTTAGTTTCTGGTGACCGACTAAACTAATCGCCTGATTAAGTCATTATTTCAGTGCTAATAAGTAGTAGCCAAAAAAAACCAGCAAAATAACACAAAGGAAAAAATGCTGCCAGGTAACGAGCGACACAGGAGCGCCGTTTCCATCCTTACCACAGTTAGCTTCATCCGTGTTGTCGCCACAGTCGTTCTCTCCGTCACAGATGAAGGGTGGGAGAGCACAAAGGCCGGTGCCACACTGAAAACGCCCAGGCTGACATTTGAATTCAGCTGTTGAGGAAATGTGATTCAGTCTATATACAGTAACAGTTTAACTGTAGCAGGCTCTGTGACCCGAGTGTCCTTACGCCCAAATCAATGTTGCTATTGCTGAAAGCTCACTAAAATAACGAGGTTGGCTTCCTCTGGTTTAGTGCGGCTCTAAAGCAACCTTGAGACAGCACGGCACTCACGGCAGTCGGCGGGCTCATCGGAGCCGTCCCCACAGTCGTCCACGGTGTCGCACTTCCACCAGAAAGGGATGCACTCATCGGTACCGCAGCGGAACTTTCAAAATCAAAACAACACAGAGTTTAAAGTCGGCGCGAACAGTCGGCGCTTCAAAGCTGAAATCAATACGCAGACGTTTCCTCGGCCCTAAGGTGCATGTTTGAAGAGGGAAGCTTACGAGACTTAAGCAATTTGTCTTCAGGGGAAAAATCCTGAACAAGACAGAAGAAGGAGGAGGGAAGAGTAACGGCGCTCACCTGACTGGACGTGCAGTTGGAGAGGCAGGTTTTGTTGTCGGCCGCCAAATAAAAATTCGTGGGACAGGCACATTTGTGTTCCCCGCCGGGGGACAGGAGACACAGGTGGCTGCATCCTCCATTCGCAATCTGACACTGGTGCTTGGGAACTACACAGAAGACAGAAGCATGTCAGCGAGTTCAAACCGGATCACACAAACCGCTTTCCTCTCTAAACTACAGAACGCACGGACGCCGCTCGGCACCGGAGGACAGAATGAATACGAGCGCCAGATGGACTTCATACCTTCGGGCTGGCGCAGGGAGTGGTAGACCTTGATGGATTTGATGGCTTGCCAGGAGTTGAGGAGCTCGATCCCTTGAGCGCCGGTTGTCTTGTGAGCACGTCGCAGAGATTTGGACTTCCCGTCAGTCCAATAGACAAAGTCCTCAAACAAAGTCAGCGCCATTACTCCTTGGATGTGATTGTAGGACACTGGAACGGGACAAATAACCACAGCGGACCTCAATTACACTCTGTCCTACTCTGCATAGCAACTGCGGTGCCGCTAATCATGTAACAGCTGCACTCATGTAACACAGTGTGAATAATAACCACATACACTGACATCAGTGAAAACGAGATATATTTGTACTATCAATCTCCTCATTTGACTTTCATTAAGAAAATAAGCAGCTGTTCTTTAACCGAGCGACACCTTCGTCTCACCTTTGCGTCTTTGGGCGCCATCCATGGTGGCAAACAGGATGTGGTTGTCGTCGGCCCAGTAGAGCCTCTTGTTGGTATAATCGATCGTGAGAGCCGTGGGGCTGTAGATCTCTGTGTCAATGATAACCGTCTGTCCTCGGCCGTCCATGCCGATGCGCCCGATGTGAGGAGGATCACAGCAGTCTACCCAGAAGATGTACCTGGTCAGAAGGATAGCACAGTTCAAAGAGCTGCGCACGTCATGAGCCGAGGCAGGAGGCGGCAGCTTTTATTGGCATGGTAGCGTAGCGCACACGCTGATGAATGACGGCCATAAAAGGGTTTTACAAAGATTCAGATAAAAAAGAATCAATAATTAAATTCAATGGGAGAACAAAAAAGCGGGTGTGCAAGACACAAATGCATCTTTCAATTTAAACTTAATGTGAGAGCAATCACAAAAGAGCAACGTCCTAACTGAAAACAGTGAGAGCTGGATCTCACACCTGTGAAGCTGTGACAATCCTTCTAATCAGGAATGCATTAAAGTGCAGCCACGACATGCTTACCCCATCTGGGGGTCCAGAGCCAGATCTGTCGGGTTCTTGAGGCCCGAGCTGATCAGCACCGTAGGGTAGAGCCCGTTGGCTTTGGACACTTCCATCGTTTTCTTTTCTGCGTCGCACCAGTACAGATTTTTTCCGATCCAGTCCACGGCTAAGGCACTGGGAACCGCTGTTCTGTGGACTATCTGGGAGCAGAGATTGAGAAAAATTAATTTTGGTGCATAGGTTTGTCCGGCGCATATCTCAGAAGTCATTAACATTTTCTTTCATGGATGAATGTCAAGAAATATATTGGATTTCAGCTGAACTGGCACGCACTATTGATAGGTCGGTGCTCTCAGTTTTAATAGAAATAAAAAGAAGAATTGTGTCACTAAGAACCCATTTTCTAAATCCCTCACACGCCCTTCCACAATAGGGAGATATTTGCCCTCAGAAAGGCTTCATCCTCCTCTTCTTCAAGACATATTTAAACTATTCTATTGTATTTAACAACTGTACACATCCAGAAGTAAAATTCGTACTATTATGGTTAGTAGGACAGATTTGTTTGACTGTTTGACTGAGAAATGCAGCATCATTAACGGGCGGCAAATACGGAGCAGAATCTGAGTTTAATGAACAAAACAGAAAGTGCATATCTGCAGCTACAGAACACTGATGGGTTTTTAAATGACCTCCACATAAATCACTGTATTCATTTCAGAAGGTGATAGAATCTGCAAAATTAGGACATTCAGTAAGTATGATGGCTTTAAAATGTGCTTCCTTTATTATGGCGTTGATGAGTTCACAGCCCGGGTTTGTGTTTGTTCAGAGAACAGTGTACTCTGTGTACTCAATGGTTGCATATTTAATGGGGCTCAGGGTCCTGGTATCACCTGCTCTGCACCACGTCACCTCCCACAGACTCTGTGTAAAACTAGTGCGATCTTAAGAAAGCCACGGTAGTTGATATAAATTTTCAAGGTCCGTGAGCTGTGCGAGGACTCTTGAATGAGGGAAAGAAAATCATGCTTGATGTTAAACAATGCTGTGGCATATCTACAGATGTTTTTATTGAGTTGGGGAAAGTATTGCAGTGTGTAACACTCTGTTAAAAGCAGCTCAGCAGTGATGACTTGCTCTACTTATGCTATTGGAGGTAAATGCAGAGAAATGATCCTTCAACTCTATGCAAACCAACAATTAATGTCACAGCTGCACTTTTCTATTTGCCATCAAATGCATGCATGTGTAAGTGCAGCAGCAGCAGCGTGCTCCAAAATCTGAAATGTTCTAATAAAGCAAAGCAATGCAAACATCTCTGAAAAGCAGAGAAAACCACAGAAAAAGCCTCTGCTCAATAGCCTCGCCCTCCTCACGTGGCCAACCGTTACTATGAGGACTGGATATCAGTGACTCTTAATTAACCTGATGTGAGAAGCTCCTGTATCTGTGTCTCAGACACTTTGTCCTCTTGCTAAGCGGTGGCAGTGGCTCAAGCTTACAGAGTGAAAGTAATTGAGCTGAATAAGCCTAATGCCCCACGCAGCTATTTTAATGAGAAGTGGCATGGGGCCCTCAGCGGGTGTTCTGCTTAAATCCCAGTGTCCATTGTGCGGACTTCAATCTCGTGGCCCGCGTGAACCTCGGCCATTACACAAAAGAACACCATTGTATCATTACGCCCGCTGTATTCATCTAAAAGCCATTGGTGATATTCTCATTATCACTAACATGCATTAATTTCTGTTAAGCAAACAGGTCATCGAGTGCTGACAGGAAAAGAAAAACGCTGCTAAGGATAAAAAATAACCAGCATCATCTTAGCAGTGATAATGAGCCACTTAAGCAACATGCAATGACTCATCTTCAAAATAGAGAAAGGTTGCTGTTGAACTGCAGCTTGATGACTTAAATGGATCATCGAGAGAGAACTCGGCAAAAAAGAGAAAAAAAGAAGTTAATAAAGGGTTGGAGAAGGAGCAGGTAGAGCAAATGTTTGACAGGGTGCTACGAGGTGCTGCGTGGCACAGTCAGCACCGGAGGTCCGCGGTACCTTCAGGTCGCTCCCGTTGAGACGCATTCTGTTGATCTTTCGACCGCTCGGCCTGGTTGAGTCCACCCAGTAGATAAATTCTTTCTTGTAATCAAAATCCAGATGGATGATGTTGTAGAGGCCCTGAGAATCACACAAACGCAGGACAAGTATGTAAAGTCACTTCAGTTTAAATCAAACAGGTCGAGTCCCCGTGTGGGTGTCACCTCGTGTGCCTCACATTGCAGTAAGTTAGTTCATTATTACATACATCAGTTACATAGTAACATAGTGGCTCTATATATCACTTATTCATTTCCTCGGCAGACTGATGTGATCAGCTTTGAACTGCTCGATTTCTCCAGTATCTCTGTGCGATGTGATTTTGACTGTAATATCGATTTGGATGTTCCCATAGGTTCCAGTACTTTCAACCACACAAAGCACTGGATAAGTGAGTCGAGACCACGTTGCAGTCTATCAAAACAGAAGACGGAAGTGCTCTCCTCCTCTGTCACGCTCACAGGACCCCTCTGTCAGTCACACAGAGCTGCTCACCAAACAAGTGCCCCCACCCCGCTGTCTCACACTGTGGGTGCTGAGAAAAGATGTCAGACAATCTGACAGGAGAAACGAGACATCTTCATCAGATCATCAACACCCTCACAGACAGGTGCCAAAGCATCCTGGGGGAACCTTTCTCACTCTAAACACCAGCTATAGAGATGAAACCTGCACGCCCCTTTATCAGCGCTTCCACCACCGCTGCATTTTCCATTCGTTTCCCTGCAGACGCTGCAGAATCCAGCACTCGGAATAGATTCTTTGAAAATGAAATAAAAATAACTGATTCATTCTTTCATTCGGTTCCATAATTGTTGATGAATTTGAGGGAAAAGATTATAAGCTAATGTACAACATGGCCGTATAAAACTTATATTTTCTTTCGGTTTTTATTTCAGTCAGATTAGATTTTTATGTGAATCTGCTTAAAACTCATCTGAGCAAAATTATGTTGCATCAATTTTGCAGCAAATCAAGTATACTTTCATGGTAATGTATACTTGATTTTCACAGAGCTCAGAGGTTTAGTGGGTGTTAACCAAAGAGTGCTTAGTTTATGTCAAAATGTAGTTTGTTGTTGTTTTGGTTTGGGAGCTTAACTTGTTTTATGCGTGTGTTGTATACGAGCACAGACTTGCATATAGTTAAACATGTATGGATTATATAATGTTGAATTCTGAATATTGATTTGTAAATAAGGGAATTCAATATAACGGGGTAGGAAAAGAAAAAGTGTAAACTTCATCCTACTGCTTTTTAAGCATAATCATTGTGTAGACACGGAGATATTCATGAAAACTTTTCTTTTCTTTTGTTATTTCAGATATATTTAGATTTTCAAAATAAGAATTAGTCTGATTACTTATGAGATAATGTTAAGTTTGGGGTTATTATTAGTCAGTCTGTCTGACACAAATGAACACGACACCACAGGGGAAGCAAAACTAAACACACTGAAAATGCAAACAAGACTTTCAAAATAAAACAGGAAGCATCAAAATAAAACAGGAAAGATGGAGAGACGTAAACTGGATCAAGAGTAAAGCTAACCATGAACATGAGCGTGAAGAACCCTGAAACTTGACGAGACTTGAAGTGATGCAAACACAGAAACTGACACTGAGCAGAGGGAGACAGAGGACTTAAATACACAGGAGGGTGATGAGGGAAGTGGAAACCTCTGGGAAACACAGCTGACACAAACAAGCATGACACCACAGGGGAAGCAAAACTAAACACACTGAACATGGAAACACAAGACTTTCAAAATAAAACAGGAAACATGGAAAGACGTAGACTGGGACACGCAAGCTTGGCACAAGAGACAGAGAGAGGATGAGGGACACAGAGAGGAGAGACACAAGGGGAACCTACATAGACAAGGAGACATAGGAGAAACACAAACTAGACTAAAACTCAACTTAGACGAACTAACACTAAACCCAGACACTATCTCTCTCTCTGCAGACATATCTCTTCTGCCAAGCACAAAAACTGGGAGAGCTGTAAATACCGAAGTGTGAATATAATTTATTGGTGTTGTTTTACTTCTGCTGTTTAGATTTTAACTCAGGCTCAACATGATGTGGGCTCTTGAATTTTCATAGTACAAGAAAGGAACGTACACAAAATGTATTATATTAATTTGATTATTCTCTATACAACACAGTACTATAGCATTTTTATTATGCTATAAATATTTTTTTCCAGACTTTCGCTGTACATGTACAATGACAATAACGGGCTATTCTATTCTATTCTATTCTTTACTGTAAGAAAGTGCTGCTGTGCATTAAAATGGATAAACTGTAAAATAACAGCATTACTTTGTTACCGTTGCTTTCCTGTAATTTAACAGACAAAAAAATGTTGTGGGCTGGTTTCTGCTGTAACAAGTAACAATGTGCAGTCACGCACAACAAAAATAAACTACACAGTCCTGTCAAAAACTGCTTGCAGAGGAATCGAGAGGTTAAATAACAGGCAGATGCTGCTCGATGATCAGCGGCCATCAGCGGGTGTAACCTCCAATACAAAAGCAGTTCTGGCAGTTTGCTGGTCCGAGCATTCAGGTGTTAACGTCAAAGAGGAAAGACATCCGTAATGATCTTAGGGAAGCAACTGATGCTGCACATCAATCTGGGAAGGGTTACAAGGTCATTTCCAATCAGTATGAAGATGAAGTTCATCATCCTGCAGTGAGAAAGATTATTCACGAGGTAGATTCAGTGGTGGCAGTTCCCAGCAAATTCACCCCAAGTTCAGACATATAACGTTTAGAGAAACCACAAAAGCTCCACGTCAGACTGTGCGGGGCTCAAACATGATGCTAACTGTTCAACAACATGGCTTTGGTTTATATTAGTGTCTCAGGAACAGTTTTGTTGGACTAGTGAGACTAAAGAGGGGAAGTTTGGCTATAGTGCACAGGTTGGTGAAACACATCATATTAACACAAACAGCTGGGTAACCTGGAGCTATTTATTTGACCATGAGCTTCTCTGTATGCCAAAATACTCTAAAGCCAAATCTGGGTGATGCAGCAGGACAATGATCCCAAACACACCAACAAAACAGAATCAAAGTGTAGTAATGGCACAAAGTCCTTTTTTACTAAGTAAAAAGAGAAGATTTTAGTAGATAAACTGCTTTTTTTTAATATTTCCTTTAAGTGTGTTGTTTAAATGTTTTACAAATGATCATATTTCACACATCACGGATGTAAAAAGTAATAATAAAAAACATTTTTATAATATCTGGGTACGTGAGGGTGTGGTGAAGTGAAATGAGGTCAGCTGCTGATAACAGGCTGAGATTAAAGTGAGCTGTGGCTAATGAGAACAGCAGTGCAATCAGCAGAATACACCGAGTCAAGAGGTTAGTACGAGTGTGAGAGCAGACCCTAGGACGGCTGTGGGGTGATTTACAGTAAATCACAGTTAACCATTTGCAATGCTCAACAGTCAGATTTAAGCTTCGCCCGAAGCTGCAGAGATGAGACCTCAGCATGATTGAAACGGCGTTTCCTCCGGGTCCACTGGGCGATTTCTCTCATCACCAATCAGAACTGCCAACTGCCCTCTGCCTTTATGAGAGGTTGGAAAATCAAGGTGGACAACAAATACCATACATAAATAGAGAAAACAGGTCAGAGACGTTTGTGCATCATGTGTAGGTTTGATGATAAAGGTCAGAGAATAAAGTTTCACCTCTGCACAAACTCAATCTGTTTCAACCAGGTGACACAAAAGTGTTCAGAATAAATCATCAAACAGTGTGTTAATGCACATATTGGATCATTATATGTTACTATCTTAATGTCATTGCAACTGTAGAACATTACATGGCAGCAGACAGTTTAAATCTTATTATGTAAAATAATGCATGATGGGGCAACCCCATTACAGGGTCATTAGGGTGCAACCCTTGGCCAGCACAGACGTCCATTAAAGGCAAACAAAGCACCCAAAAATAATTTCTATTGTGTTACTACTGACTTCTCTCTGTAAAGGTATATATCTGCCAGTCTCAGTACAACAGGGTTAGGGGACATTCAAGCACAAAAAAGAGCAGGATGATTATCTGTAGCCTGCCTCTAATATCTAATGATGGAGAACATAATCCTCCATCCAAGAATGACATGAACGTATCACTTACCTGTTTCAGGATGGTGTAATTTGAGCCATCCACACTCAATTTGCGGATCTCGTGGTGGTCTGCCATAATGAGAAAGGGCTCTTCAGCTAAAATGAGGAACAGGCATAGTTAGAGGGCTTCTGCACGCTGAGAAAACCTGAGAAACTTTAAAAAAAAATCAGACTTACCTGACAGAGCCTTGCACATGTTAGGATTACGCTCCAAGGCTTCGTAGCCATCCACACACAGGCATTTGTAGGAGCCGTACGTGTTTATGCAGCGCTGGCTGCAAGGAAGTGTCGTGGAGCACTCGTCAACATCCACACAAGTCCTGCCATCGTCCTTCAGATAGAAACCAGGCCAGCATTTACACTGATCACAAAAGCAGAAAACAATGAGTTTTGATCATGAGCGCAGGAAACAAAAAGCCTCAGTCGAGCTGTCGCGACGCTTCCTCTGCTGCAGCCAGAATCAGACAAATTATTAACATTTTAACTTGTGTCAGAGAGACAGCTTTGTTATTAAAGCAACATCAAAGCAATTTTAGAGCAGCTTGCAGTAACAAACCATATATCTGTGGCCCTCAGTGTAATGCAGGTCAGCAAAAAGCACCCAAACCAAGCACCAAACATAGAAGTTGGCATCTAAGCCATGATTTAGACGTACTGTTCCTTAGCTTAAAAACTCCATTGCACTCCAGTGACCGAGGACCCCAAAAAATAACTGAAAGTGCTTGAATCAGCTGCTCTGGAGCCGCTGCAAATCCCTTTCTTATCCAAAGTTATAACCTTGAGGGCCTTTCTGCTGATCTTCCTGTTCAGGCCACAAATGGATGAGCTAAGGGTCCGCATCGACGTGCTCGACGTGCTCTCTGTGCAGCTCTGCCCCTGCTGCGATGAGGAGGAGATGCTTCCTGTGCTTTCAGCCTCTTTTTAAACCACCATCACGAGCAAGAGCAGGAGAAGAAAATTTAGAGAGGAAGCAATAAAACCGCCACAGAACGACAACGGGGAAAGGCACCAAAACACTCCGGGGGTATGGCCTTGAACTTTGACCCCCGCACCATTGCCAGGTACCATAGAATCGCAGAGCGCTGTGAGGGAGCAGGTGTTGGCATATCATTAAGCTCACCTTACAGTTTTCAAGGTTATTCAAAAAGTGAGAGGCAGCGTGTGCTGTATATACTCCCACCCATCTTTATCTGTGTAATGAAGTGCAAAGTTAGCCTTGATTTATTATCGGCTATTAATCATTCAGGTCCACCACTGCTAATATAAGCTCCATATTTCACCTGCTACTGAAATGGAATTTATGCAAGTGCTTAAAATGTAGGTCACAGTGTTTGACACCTTATAGCGTGACTCATGGTTCCAGATGCAGTCGGACTCTGTGCTCCTTTCACCAAACCCTGAGACTCAATTTTAGGCTGTTTTGCATGAATTGCAAATTGATTTTGGTTTACTGGTCTTTATCATCGATGATGCCCACTGGACACTTACCTTATAGCCTACAGGAAGGTCCTGGCAGTCCTGCGTACACCCACTGACTCTGCGGTTCAAACATTCGTTCACATTGCAGTTCCTCTCGTCCGATCGGTCCCCGCAGTCATCTTTGCCATCGCAAAGGTTCCCCTGAGAAATGCAGCGTCCGTTGGAACACATGAAGAAGGAGCCATTGCACAAGCTTCCTGAAAAGAGCAAGACATGGGTGTGAAGGCAGAGCGCCCTGCAATTCCTCAGTGAAGGCAAGGAATGACTTGAACCTGACAGTGGATCCCGGGAGATGAATCTCTTTAAGTAAATCTCTCCGGGTTGCAGCGCCGTTTTTGTTTGCAGCATATATACGCACCAGTTTCCTGGGTGATTGGTGCTGCTGATGACACTGACGAGAGAGTCCAGCTGAGAGCCAAACTGCAGTCTTACCTGCAGCCAGACATTTAAGGTTCAGAGGCAGTTCGTCAGAGTGATCGGGACAGTCCGCGTAGCCATCGCACTCCCACTGAGAGCTGAGAAGGCAGCGCCCGTCCCCACAGCGAAACTCCTCTGATCCACAGGAGCGATAGACTGAAGAAAGAGAAAGACAGCCGCTCTCTTACTGCAGTTGGCAGCGACATCGTTTTAGATTAGGGCGCATCTTTAGCTGAATTCAAATCAGTTCTGTCAAATCAAGCTGCAAAAGCGAGATTTCCACGACTATGGTTCATAATGTCATTAGCATGGTGGTCTGGAGGCGTAATGGCATTCAGCTGCATTGGCCAACATTTCTACATTAAATGCACACGTTTCATCAGCCGGTAATCATAAACCGCGGCTGCCACAGAGAACCCCCTCTATGCGAGACAAACAGTCAAAGCTGCAGTAAAGCTAATAAAAACAGAACGTCGTGCACGTGATCCTTCTGTTTGAGGGACAGGAGTGTGGATCTGATTCACAGGCCGACGCTGACTTCCACGGGGGAAAATCCTCTGCTCACTGCCTTTGGGCACTTTTTTAAACTTCCTGCTACTTTACATTAATAAGACGGTCACTCAGACGCCTTGCTGAAATACAGTCAGTGGTTTGGTGATGATAAAAATTGCAGTGTAGTTACAAGTATCACATCAACAAGCAATAACTCATCACAACTGCTGCATTACAAAAAAATCAATTCAGTTTTATTTATGCAGCACCAAATTACACCAAGTGTAGGTTTCCTGCGAATGGAGCCTTAGCTTGACGCTCCGCTTAGTCCCTCTTTCCACAAAAACAGACGACAGTCCTCGATATAGTTTCTCAATATTTAGTTTCAAAAGTCCAAACAGGTTCACAGCAACAGAATTCCAAATTATGCAAACGTATGAAGCTCAATTCAAAATGGATGAAGAGAGATTTCAAGGTCAAAAAACTATGTGGCTCCACTCTCCTCTCGCCCAACTTCCTGTTTCTGCTGCACTATCAAAATAAAAGCATACATTTCAAATTAAACTGCATGTGGGCTCCTACACCAAGAGTCGCCTCAAGTTGCTTCATCCTGGAAAGACCCTGCAGTAATCTTACAGAGTTTGATCTGGCTGACCCCTCCCTGAGCCTGGTGCTGCTGCAGGTTTCTTCCTGTTAAAAGGGAGTTTTTCCTTCCCACTGTCGCCAAAGTGCTTGCTCATAGGGGGTCATATGATTGTTGGGTTTTTCTCTGTATGTGTTATTGTAGGGTCTACCTTACAATATAAAGCACCTTGAGGCGACTGTTGTTGTGATTTGATGCTGTATAAATAAAACTGAATTGAATCTGTTAATATTTATTCTTCTACATTATTCATATAACACATTTAATCTATAAAATACTGCTATGGAACTTGCCTGGTGCAGCTTTCAGCACAAGCACATTGATAGTGAATATAAGAAAAATGATAAACAAGATAAATCTACTTGCCACATTCCACCGACTCATCAGATCCATCTCCACAGTCGTTATCGTGGTCACAGACGAATCGCTGGGGGATGCACGCTTTGTTGCGGCAGCGAAACGAGCTGTCATCGCATGTGTTGTTGGGTGCTGATGCATTAAAAGAAATTAGTTCAATTGCTAATCTGTGGATAAACACTCTAAAACCAAACATGCAGCACTCTGAGAAGATGACATCACGTCTGAATGAAAAAAAGAGCCATGCAGATAAAACAGGCTGAAACTGAACAATCCTAATCTATTAACCACCGCTTCACATGTTTGCTTCTGAAAATAAATATTACGCAGAGGAGTGGGCGTTTGGTTGGTGGGTTCTCTAATTTGCCGTGGGACAAAATAAGTTGCAACAAAATGACAGTGTGCAAACACGCATCGACTTGAAGCTTAGTTCTTTGAAATAATTTGTTTTGAAGAATTTACCACAGCCAGCAGCGGAAAGTTCGTCACTCCCATCAGGACAGTCTCTCTCCCCGTCACACAGCCAGCGTTTTGGAACACAGGCATAAGACCCGGGGCAGCTGAACAGCCCCGGAGCACACGTCACCGTGCCTGAGAGCAAAACACAGACGCACTTTGAAAAGAGTGGATCCAATCAGAAGCGGACGTCTTTGGTTTAGTTTGGATGTTACCTTGGAAACGCTTTCAACTGATACTCAGTTATGACCCCAGTAAACTCCACCCTTCGCTGTGCAGAAACAACATTCTGACTGTGCTTTGGTGTATAAATGATGCACGTCAGCAACGAGGCAAAGGTAAATACAGTCGTTCAATTAGCCATGTATAGCTAAATGCAGATCTTGCTTTGGACAGTAATTGTAAGTGAGGAACCTGTGGACCGTTTCTTCCTTGACACTCCATTACAACCAAATTATACAACCGGTGCTCACAGCAATTCCTGTCTCTTTATTGCGGTAGTATTCGTTTCATTTTATTGTAAAATTCATTACATACACATCTCATTTGCCCATTGAAATAGTTATGTCTCCAGGGCCTCAGTGATGAAAAATCTATTTGCCTCAGTGCTCGCTGGAATTATCAGAAACGCCCGCAGTCTCATTTGTTGCCTCATTAAGATTGTTTCATTTCTCTACATTCGTTTCCAGCTCGGCTACAGGAGCACGTGAAGCCACGGCGCTGTAATGCGATATGGCGAATGTGACCTTTTATAGCAACATCAGACTTTGCACGACAGCTGAAAGGGCACTAACCACAGATCTGCACGCTCTCATCCAGGCCGTCCTCACAGTCGTTCTCGCCGTCGCACAGCCACTGCTTGGCAATGCACTTGTTCTTGGAGCAGGCGAACTGGTTCCACAAGCAGGACGAGTCTGCAGAGGGCAGTGGACGAGGAATTTCAGTGCCATAAATCACACAAAGTGAGGAGGAAACAACAACAAATGTGCCATAGCCTACAGAGGGAGCAGAGCATTTTTAATCAAAACTCAGAAAGTGGGCTGACTCCTACTTGCCCCTTGGCTTGCTTGTTTTTCTCTTTAGCTTTTCTGCTCAGTAGCACACATACGTACACATAGCTGCCACACCACCCATTGCAAACAGCACTTTTCCCATTTCTGCTTTCAAAGGAATGATGGAAGTTACAGGAGTTACAGGGCAATAAAATCTAATAAAAATCACTTGAATATTGATTCAAATCATTTTTGCTCTTCGTGAAACGATACTGGAGTGGGACCGGAAACCAAGGATGCATTCTGCTGATTACCGTGTGCAGTTATTGTGCAGAAGGAAGAATTTGTGTCACTGAGCCACCTCGTTTCCCTGGCGAGATGTTCTGTGGTCTCATTCTCTCTGATGTCAGGCCCAGCAAAGTCTGCCAGAGCTTTGATAAGATACTGGGAGGAGGATACGGGATGTGCGCACCGGGTCAGACCGCAGCACGAGCAAATATGGATCCGACCGAGGGTGGGGGGTGTCTCACGCTGGGCTGCTTTCCTTTCTGTCAGACTTTGCACTAACTTTATGTGTTCTGATACTACGATGGAAGATAAGGATGAGATAAACATTAAACAGCTAAATCTGGAAACCACGATTATCCAGACTTTCCGTGTGCGATACCAAATTTGCACTTCAAATGCAAACAGCTGCTTCCTGTGTATGACAAAATAGCAGGTCTACAGCACGATAAACGTATCAAAGAAAGTCTTTCATGTCTCATTCTCAATAGTGTTTTGCACAGTGGAAAAGTGCACTGTGAATCGTGAAGTGACAAACGAGTGTTTGGTCTAATCAGCCGTGGAATTTCACATTTCTGAAATGTAATAACGTTTTCCTCAAAGCACATTCCCGATGCAGTTAGATTATCAGTGGATGGGGCTTTTTATATGATAATTAACTCAGAGGGATGGGAATATTGTCTATTTGTCCGGGAAAAGCTATTCAGAACTTCTCAAAGAATTATGGCATAATTCATATCAGCTCTGACAGAAGCACATTCGAAGCACGGGGACGTTATCGTTTCACACAAAACCACATTTCCAGTTAAAGGAATGGAAATGGTGTTGGTGTGTTATGCATCTGCTACAACGTTCGCAGGCAATTTACAAAATAAATCTGATAACCCCAAAATGCATTAAATTTGAAAATTGCACTGAACTCCCTCTTCTATTGTTTGTAGCTGAGGTCCTCGGTAATTACACAGGAAGAAAGGCCAGATTTGTGTTATCGCAGAGAAATGCTTTCAAAGGCATGCACTTAAGTCCTCTGCTCGCATTTTATTTGTGTTTGTCTTAATTATGTAAGCTGCTGCCGAGCTGCTCGTTTAAAAATAAATCGCTGAGGCTGTACATGTCTCTGAATGACACGTGGATGCTAAATGCTAACTGTGTAGCTACTTTTGACATCATGATCTCAGTTTAGCATGTCAGCATGCTGACTGAGCATGAAGCTGTTTGGTTCTGCAAAGGTCATGTGTCACAGAAAGTAGAAGTTTGACAGTTCCTGCGCCAAAATGAAATATTCATCAGTGACCTGTTTGTGGAGTGATTACAAAGATCAAGGAATCATAAAAGTCACAGGATGCCTTTCATCAGTCGCAGAAACAGGTGCATTAGATGCTAATGTTCAACGATGTGATGCTGATGCTCTGATGTGCAGAGCTGGAGTAACTGCAGAGGATGCAGCTGATCAGCTGCTGAAGCTGGGATAGGAAGAGAGGTGACGATGAGTGAGCAGCAGGTGGCTTCATGCTGAGAAAGAGCTCCTCAGATGTGAGGTTTGATTTGAGAGTGCTGATGGAGACGTTTAGAGGAGGTCAGAAGGAGCTTCACTCTGTCTCTCAGAGAAAGCAGATGATTGGCTGAGGTGTGCAGTAGGAGCAGAGGTGGGGAGTAATGAAGTACAAATACTTAGGTAGAATTTTCTGTACTTTACTCGAGTATTTAAAATCTACTGAAGCTCACGTTAGAAATGATTAAGTTGTGATTCTTTTGCCCACTCTGGGCCTCACCTGCTGACTCCCACTGTGACTGAGCCCACTGTGGAGGGAAAGTCACCCTCTAACACGTAGGAACAGGAAACAGATATTTTTTTAAATTCACTGCACGTGTCCTACACGGCAGATTAATCATTAGTATCTGAATTTAGATTAGAATAATATTTGTTATACCACATTAATATATCACAAGGTTCAGTTACCTTTGCACCTTTGAGCCTGTACTCTTTTACTTTTACTTGAGTAAAGAAGTTTTTCAGTACTTCAATGTTTGCTGGAGTATTTTTAACACTAGTATCTGTACTTCAGTCAGGCTGTACTTTTGCCACCTTTGAGTAGGCGTGACAGGTGGGTACAAGGTGGGGGTGGGATACAGTATGACTGCCGTCCTGTTTGCAGTGATGATGGAGAGGCGGAGTTTCTCATGTTTACAGGTGACACTGTGATTTTTAGAGCAGGTGGAGGTATCCCCTGGAGAGGAGAGCAATGAAAGCAAGTAGAAACAAGACAGAGTACTTGTGTGGATGAGAGGGAGAAGGGAGGAGAACGTGTAAGGAGCCTGGAGGTGGGCGTCACAGCTGGAGGTGATCAGGCTGACATGGTGAGGGAGAGAGGATGAAGATGGAGCTGCCAAGCAAGAGGAAACGAGGAGGTTTGTGGAGATGCAGAGGGTTGGTGCGACAGAGGAGGATGCTGGGAGGAGAAGTAGCTGAAGCAGACCTGTGAGTGTGCCGGTGTGGGCAAGTGCTCGTTTACCTCACAGAGAAGGCAGAGCTGAGCACAGCCGACTGCTTAACGACTCCTTACACAGGCCATGCAGTCTGAGACAATGCAATGAACTGACAACGCCAATCAAGTCAGCAACAGTTTCCACCCTGCGTGTGCGTGCATATAACTTCATCAGGTCCAATTACCGTGCGTGTGCGTGACGGCTACGGCGCCACGTACCACTACCCGCATTAAAGCACCCGGCTCGTTTTTCCCTGACACCAGAAGCACTGACATGTGAACGGACGTGTGTACAAGCTTCTCATTTTGTGGGCAAATTACGTTAATCCATACCACGACTTAATTACGGTCCTCCTGTTTAATTGGAGAGATCTCGAGTTTGCATTAAGTTCTGAACACATTAGCATGCACGAAAGCAGAAGAATAAACGCTCTCGCAGCCTCTGGTGAGGGAAGCAGAGGAGTGGCATTGTACTGTGTAATCCTTTCATATGTCACCGCTTTCCAGTGAACCCATATTTCCATCTTCAGTGTAACCGCTTCAGTGAGTGATGGCTCATTAATTAATTGTTACACTGGAAGGGCTGTATATTATAATTCAAAGAGAGCAGGGGAAAATGGTGTGTCTACCACCGCCTCGCTCTGAATTCAGGGTCAGAATTAGACTTTCAAACAAGCAGCAACACCCACTTGAGAAATCTCAAACGCACAATCAGGCTAAGCAAAACAAAGTGAGAAGGAATTGCCTCATGGCGCGATAAACAATCATCTCTTGTCTTTCTGCCTCCTATTTATATATTTAACGTGATATTTGTTGCAGGCCTGGATCTATTTAAATGACAAAAACATTACAACAAATAGCTTCTAGTTAATAGAAAATAAATATCCTTGCAAGCGCTGACAGCGTTGTGTGCTGGAATAAAATACCTCATCTATTATTTCAGTTTATTCTGGGGAAGCTCTTCTGAGAGGGCGAAGATTTGTTGGCCTACCGCATTGGAATTCATCTGCTCCGTCTTCACAGTCCTTTTGGCCGTCGCACAGCCACACGCTGGAAATGCAGTTCCCGCTTGGACACGCAAAGTGTCCCTCCTCACACTTCTGCCCATGGGAAACTGGCACAAACAACACAACCAAGTCAGTGCGCTGGGCTTTAGCAGCGATTGAGATCATTATCTTTCCTAAGCTCTCTCTGGAGCTCTCGTTCCTCTGTCATAATCGTCTCTGAAAACGAGATCTGTCTTAAGTCTTTTCTAATTGAGGCCGGCTTCCTTGATCTGCCTGCGAATGAAGAGGCAAAGTGTGTGTCTTTGTGCGTGCCTGTGCTCACCCTGGCAGTTGGTCTCGTCAGCATAGTCGCCGCAATCATTGGCACCATCGCAGATCCACGAGGGGTGGATGCACAGCGAGGTGGAGTTGCAGCTGATGAAATCTTTTTCTTTCACTCCCAGCTTGTAAAAGTGAGAGCAGTCGGTGTGGTCTGAATACAAAACGCAGAGAGCAGTCTCGTCACAATGCCACTGCTGTGGGTGTGTGTGTGGGTGGGGGGGTTAAGGACGGGGGGAGCAGCATTCAGTCTGATCATGAACCAGTTACTGTATCACTGACGTGTGTGTTTTCAGTGCGATGGAGGACTTACTGCAGTTTTTTTCGTCCGAGGCGTCGGCGCAGTCAATGACCTGGTTGCACCACGCTGAGCTGGGCACACAGCTCCCGTCTTTGCACGACGATTCTGATGAGCTGCACGTGACATCTACGGTGGAAGATTAGCATTTCAAAGAGATACGGGAACAAAAGCTGCACTCGCAGACAGACGCATGCAGCTCGTAACAATACTTGCACTCCAACGTTGCCACACAGGATTTCAACATCTGTGCAGGTGAAGTGTGCTAACAGCTACCTGAATGCCATGACCTTGTGTGTGCTTTAGTTTTCTTCATTTCCCATGTCCATTTCATTTTTCTGCATTTATCAATCTGTCATTTTCTGCTATTTTGATTACAATATTTACGGTGATGTAACAAAGTTTTTGTTTCATGTCCCATGAAAAGAAAATGCTGATGAAGGTACAACATCTAGTCAGGTAAACTCAGGTCCACATTCATTAAAAAGCTGCTAGAGTCTTCTCTGGCAGCTTGATATAAACACCTCAGTATGTTTCTGCCTTTAAACTAAATACTTACATTAAATAAAATCACTGTGCTCCGTTGGAATAAAGAAAACATTGCACAGGCTCCCAGAATCAGTTTTTGGGGTAAGATTCTTTGAATTTGTGCACTCGCTATGATCTTGTGGCTCATTAGGGAGCAAAGGCTCAGCACAGCATGGGGTCCAGCGTGCCACATTGATAGAAGCAGTAGTGTGACTGGGTTCTGCCTTCATGGAGAGGATGGATAGCCCAACAGATCAAAGAGCTGTAACTTACTGCTACACAATGCTTCGTCGGAGTTATCCCCGCAGTCATCGATCCCGTCACAGAAGCGGTTAGTGGCCACGCACCGCTGGTTGTAGCAGGGCCGAAAACCCTTCCGGCAGCTCCGGTTGTCTAAACAAATAGAATTGCATGTATGTGTTAAACCCCAGTATGATGACATTTAGCTCCTATAAGAACTCCAGACCAAGCTAACGTGCTTTTTGATGCTCTTACCGCAGTACTGCATCTTCTCATCTGATTTATCTTTGCAGTGGGCGATTCCATCACAGGTCAGCTGGAAGTCGATGCATTCTCCATTCCCACACTCATACTCAGTGTAGATGTTGCAGGAGGAATTCTCTGCTGCAAAGGAAGAATGTGAGTGTGGAAATATTATTGCACAAACTGTGTTCCAGCATGGAGCGAACCACACATTTACTCTGTTTCTGGTCAGTATGAAAATGCTGCATTCAATAATATACTTTCAGTGGGCCGGCTGCGAATTGTGGAGAATATTATGATGTTGCACTGATGGTCGATTTGGTGTACAGTGCCATAACATGAAATGCCAACATTTGTAGTGATTTTCTCCAGGCATGAATTAAAATTCCAGCAACTTTCACAGACTTTGATCAGCCGTCCTCTGAACTGCTACTTGCAGCTTTGCAAGTCAAAAATGCTAAACTTCCTCCTAATGAGTCAAACTGGAGTGTGGGTAAGAAGCCTGCCATCGTCTGCCATGACATCCAAGCGATCATCCAGCTCCGAGTCACTTGCCACGTTCAGACTGGCCAAACTTTCCTCGTTTGAACAGCTCCACCCACCATATGGTCTACCATCACTGCATTTCATATTCAAGCAGCAATGTCACATTAGACGCAAACACTGCTGCCATGTTGCCTCATACTCGTGACTCGACATTATATGTGGAAAACAACCTGCTCCTCTCGACTTTTCTTATACTCTGCACACATTTATTGTGCACGGCAACATGCAGTAGCTCATACTGAACCTCTGTAAGTGCTGTAAAGCCACAGCTGTTTGATTGTGTTTAGTTATGCAGCAAGGACTGAGTTCAAAAATGTCAAAGTTTATGTAAAGAGACGGGCAGAGGCCGGGTTACACTGAGCTCGTAAATGTAGGCAAAGTAATCCCGATTAAATCAGAAGCTTTCCGTCACTTACACACACATCTGTTGTCGTCTAAAAGCACACGCTCTCCACGGCAAGTGCAATTGATCCTCCCGTACGGGGTCAGCAGGCAAAGGTCGCCGCAGCCTCCGTTCATGTGTCTGCATGGGGACAGCTGACCTTCAATAAGAATCAAACAGAAGCAAGTCCAGCGTTTAGAAGCAGTCACATGAAAACCTTTCATTTCATTACGCAGTGATGCTGTTTTAAAATACAATCCTAAAGTCGAGTAACTTACCTTCAGCAGACTTAGCATTAACATCAGCAACAACATGACTTATTTCAAAACGGCTTCCAGAACAGCTTCTTTCCCTGTACTGTCCAAATATAACGCCCAACATCTCCGCTTGTTTCTTTGTCCTCCGACTCCTCCAATGATCAGAAGTCTAAAAACGCTACATTGATACATTGTCTGAAGGTCTCTATCAATATCTATACCAGATATTATCATCATGTTGCTTAGCAGCTGCCTAACAATATGGCTGACAGCATTTCAGCATTACCCATAACATCTTATAAAGGCATGCATTTTTTATCTAATGACAACAACATCTATGTTATATCAGAAAACTTCAACTTTGTATGACTTTGCATATTATGACACATCATCTGGTTGCTTGGCAACTACCTAGCAATGGGATAAAAGTACCTTTTTTGCCAATTATTTGGTATCTAATTTATATAAATAAAAAGTTAATTATTCATGACATATTATAACATCATTGTGTTGAGCAGCAACCACATAGTGATGCTAGGTGGGCTAGGTTGCTAATATTTGTATTTTTTTTTCCCATATATGCACATACAGCTTAAAACATGCTTAAAAAAGGAACACCAGGCCTGATGCTGTAGCATGTAGTAGGAATTACAATATGCTGTTCAGAGGATTTTGTCCAAAATAAGTCAAGAATGAAAAGGTTACTTTGTGAGTCCGAGGTCTTGGCACTGAATATTCCAGAGTTAACTGTTAGTGTAATTATAACTAAGTGGAAGCGATTGGGAACGACAGCAGCTTGGCCTGCACAGAGTCCTGACCTCAACCTGACCAGATACCTTTCCGATGAATCAGAGTGGAGACGTGGCCTTCTCGTTCAACATCAGGGTCACAAATGTGCTTCTTAATTGTTAAAGAATTCCCATAAACACTCCTAAACCTTATGGAAAGCCTTCACAGAAGAACTGAAGCTGTTATAGCTGCAAAGGTTCCTAATAAATCATATTAAACTCTGTGGATTAAGGACGGGATGTCGAGCTCATGTGACGGCAGACCAGCCGTCACTTCTGTCAGTACGGTGTGCGTGCGTGACTGGACATCATCCTGCTGTGAGTGCGTCAATATTTAAAGTTGATAAAACTCATCTGTTGTGTAACTTAGCTAAAATAAATATGTAATTATTTATAAAGAGGATATACGGTTATGATGAAGCTGTAAAGACAAAAAAGTATAAGGTGAGTTTTAAATTCCTTAAATTTCAGCTTAAATCTGGAGAAATCTGGCATCAAAGTCCAACCAATGGGACGCACTTACACCCACATCCCTCTGCCCTACTTGGAAATTAAACTTTATATGACACTTAAGAGACTCCCTTTATAACAAAAGTCACTTTTTATATTAATTACCTCTGAGGCTTAAGTTTCTAGCTGCTCTAAATAACACCACTTTCATTTATCAGCCCCGGTGTTTTTCTACATTAAATTAAGATTCACTTTTACATATATGTTTTTGTTGGTTATCTTCTATATATACACATCTGGGTAGAACACATGTGAAATACATATGTGTAACTGTTAATTATTGATGTATTTTGATCGAACATTAAGACTGATCAGGATTGGTCTCAATGTTTTTGAAGTGAAACAAACGTCAATGTGGGAAGAAACTGTATCGAGAACTTAGAAAAAACAGACTGAACACAGACGAGGGCGTGCACGCTCTGACTACATTTACCACCCTCACACTCGCCTCACACTCGTCTCTCAGTCAATGATCCAAAACAACATTAATGTGTCTAATATCCAGCCAAAAACACGCCACGGCTCGCGCAAACACACAACACACAAATATTTGCAGAAACGACTCTGCATACAGTGGCTATGAAATTCGCCGTATCCCAGATGTTCAAACACTCACAGTTGTTGGTATCCTTGGCCACAGCGATAATTCCCATTGGCTGGTGGGGAATATCTGCTCTAAGTACTTTGGTGTCGCCGCCTGTGTACTTGTTTGATCGCAGCACAGACCTGCGGGCCCAGTCTGACCAGTAGATGAAGTCTGCATAGATGGCGAGCCCGTAGAAGTTTCCAGGTCCTGATTTAATTATGACCTAAAAACAGGTAAAGAAAACACGGCTGTTAGATCGGAGAGATCAGTGACGTCACTTTGAGCACAACCTTGGGAATAAACGTGGAAAACAATATTTCCACTCATTAATCAACAAATCACCCCTGCCGCCCACTTGACTGCTTAACCCAGGTGTTGGGGGAGTAAATGACAGCACCACTGGCAGAAAGGCAAGAATCCATCGGACGACACCCTCGGGGACTCTCCAAGCTGGTGGAGGGCCGAGGGGTGCGCGTGGTCGTGGTGGGGAAGCAGATCGGGGAGCTCTGTAGTCTCAGCCATTAGCAGGACAGGCTTGTAAGTGACATCACATTAGCCCTCTGCCATAGTGGGATTAATAGGACAGGTGTTGATTAAAGCAGCGCAGCGTGCGGAAGCAACAACTGGCCATCAGGCAAGTGAGAGACAGAGAGAAGAGGGGGAACCGCCAGATGGGTCGGGTAGAACATATTGACAGGAAATTAGATTTGGGAGTCGTTCGGTTTACGGCCAGAAACGCATTAGTTTTGTGCCAAACTCGTGAAAATTGAAAATATTTCATAGCTTCTTATCAGATTCTCTTCATTCAACAATATTCAAATATGACGCTTTAATTGTCACGTCAACCAACTCCCAGCTGATTACTTTAATAAGCCTCAGATTTACGAACGCTGCTGATGCTGAAGTAAAACGACACAAACTACTTCCAGACAGCTTTCCATGGACGTTGGCTCTCTCAGGGGTAAAAGGGTGTTAATAGAATGTTAAATATAATGTCAGTATTACCTTTTAATTATATAGGTTTACTTATGGTAGAATGCTGCATGTAATCATTTGTGTTTAGAAGTATGTAGTTGATAGCATCCTGAAAGGATGTCTCATCCTAGGAAGCTTGTGTGCATTCCAGAGCACTCTGGCTTTCACACCCACATCCTGGGAGCATGGGAGAGGTCGTACCTTGTCTTATTGTTTTATGGTAGGATAAACGTATCTATGTCTGTCTTACTCTAAGTGCATTTTGTTTAGATGAACTGCTGGACTTCCAGGCCAGCAGAGTTAGGAAGTCATTTTATGGCCACACACACACACACAAGGTATTCTTTGTTCACATGTATACCTATAAGATGTCATATGTTAATGAACCTATGCATATTCATGTAACCACAATAAAAGAGCAGTGTTACGGGAGAGCGGACGAGAGCAACTGAGGTCAAGTGAAGGAACAGCGCCTGTCCAGTTCTCTCCCGTGCACGTTAATTTGTAAAACCTGTCTGAGTGTTATTTATTCCAATCTGAGTTGAATTTACAGGAAAACTCCTAACAAAGGGCATCTTTGTTTTTTTCAGCTAAACATGCTGACATATCCCCTCATCGTGTACTCCGCTGCCCTTTGTGAAGCATTGCCTCCGTTAATGACGGAGTCCCCACTCTCAAAACGGCACCGAGCACAAAGCTCTGCAACTGATCTTGTTCTCGCCAACCGCTCTGCCAGCATGTGATGGTGCTACTGCAGTAAAGAGAGGACCAGTCGTACCCTCAAGGATACTCTACTGCCATCAAAGTTTGCATGCATGTGAGTCACAACAAAACTGGCGCTTTGCAGAGTGTTTCACACTAGTTCTGGGACCTAAGCTGTTTTTATTCTCTGAATCCAGAGATTTGTTTTGCTGTTGATTTAAACACTGGTGCAAAAAATGTATCTTTTGTTTATTAATTTTCCTTTGAAATCGTCGGTTTCATGTGTGGAAATGATGCTGTCTTCCATAACAACAGTCTGGATAAGTGCTGAAGTCGACAGTCAGCTATCTTTGTTTAATTTACACTTTTTAATTGGAATGGAGTATCTGCTCCCAGAGCAGTATCACTGCAAAGCCTTCATTAGCAGGAGCACGCTGCAGCAGGGGCAGGTGGGGTCCCACAGGTGAAGACTTTCTGAGCCTAGTGACCTGGCTCATCAAACATATGGGTGACTAATTGAGATGGGCTAAAGTGCTGAGCAGCAGAGGTCATATTAAGGCGAACCTTAAACCCACAGCCAAAAGCGCCATCTTCTACTGTAACCCTCTGCACACCTCGGACAGGGCTGGCTTTCTCCAGCTTCTATTATATGCATGAAATTTTTATGGACACAACGTGAACTCTTTTCACAGACTTTTATTTACTCTGGCTAAGAACGACTTTATGGAAGCCATCTGTACCATCGGAGACGAGTGAAAAACAAAGATAAAGTATCGCGTCCCAGAAGTTCGGCTGGAATCTGAGAGCTTCATTTCTGAACTTTTCGTCCATGAATCCTTCCCTACACAAACCTCCAGGTGCAATATTTGAAGCACAGCTGTGTCTGCTGTATCTGTGGTTACTCTTGGGATCAGACAAACACTACAGGGGGGTATTAGAGACTGCAATAATTGCAGCCAATAGCATTGATTCCTTTCACTCCCTTTAAGCACAGAGGCTCTAACCTCTGCACGGGCAGTTTTTGTTCTTCTGATGTTTATGCAGAGCATTAAAAATACAAATGCATGATTTCAAATATAGAGGTGATCGTGCTTTTTCTTACAAAAACGGTTTTATTTGTGATATCACAGATTGTCAGTTCAACATAACTGAAGTGGCAAAAGACAAACTGAATAGAGAAGTGGTGTTGTATTCCTTTATATCTTTAAATGTCAGTATTTTGTTTGTAAAAATCGTTTTTTGGAGGCAGGCAGGTAACGTGTTCTGTTTCATAAATGTGACTGTATGTATGATCCACACATGAAGAAGTGTTCTCACCATCAGCCTTTTGTTTCTGGATGCATATAAAGCCTACGTGACCACAGCTGAGTGTGACCTGTGCTGTGATTACAGATATGAAACTTCTCAGACTTTTAAAGAAGGAGATGGAGCACATGGTCACTGAAAATGTGAGATCACCGGCAGGAGTGGACGGTCCTCAGGGTGAAATGAATGAAAGGATTAACTCAACTCTATTTTTCATTGGTCTGTGTGCTGTTTTCACTGCGTCAGTATCCAGAGTTCCTGTTGATTTGCAGTATAAACAGATGAATAATTAGACACTACGAAAAGCTCGATTTGTGCACAAGGATGGAGATTTTGGCTACTTTGCCAGTGGCTCTGTCATGCATAATAGCAGCTTGAAAATGTGCAAATTCAGTCCTGTTAGAGAAGCAAATGGGAATGAAAGCAGCGGCCTTCATATGGCCATAAAGACACTCATTAAAGTGAAGACCTTTTGTCGAGTCTACCTGACTAATGTGGATGACAGAGCTGGCGGTCACTCATTAATGTGAATGAAAAAACATCCAGCAGTCTGTGTACAAAGGTGAGAAAGTCATCTCTTCCCTGCATATGTGAAAATGTGCACTCGCACGCCTGGGCTGACAGTATCAAGCCCCAGAGGTCTTCATTAGTTTTAAGTAGACTTTTTTTTGGCTTCATGATAAAAAAATCTAAAATTAAAATAATAACTAAGACAAAATACAAAAAAAGAATAAAAAAGACTAAAATACTACACAACAAAAGGTATCAGGCCCTGCTGTTACATGCTGCATGATAGACGGGGAGGCATGCGCTCATTCATGGCACTGAACGGCAGCGTGCAGCTGGACCGCATTGTACCACCCTGCAGTAGTGCAGCGGTGTCAGTGACACTCACTGTGTGAGTTACAGGGATTTGAAACGATGCCAGAATGAAATTTGATTAAAACAGTTGCTCATTTTTTGGACAACGATAAAAATATTATAATGAGAAATTAAATTAAGGGGGCTCTATAAATAAGCACACCGTGCTCCACACAATGGCACAGAGGCACTACTCACTGTAAATGTAGAGTACAGTGAAAAAGCCTTGAGCCAACCCTAATTTCTTCATATTTTACCCAGAAGTTTTTGTCATTTTTAAAGTAATCGTGACAAAAGGCTTCATGAACGCCTTTCAGAGTTTGTCTTTGGCTGCTGCTTCACTCGTTCTTCGCTCCTCGTACCTGACCATTTTCAGAGGAATGCTTTTCTTTTTCGTGTTAAGCCTTAAAACGGCCCTTTGAACCTTTCAAGTGTAAAAACAGCATAAAAAGCACTTAACTAAATGAATGAACCAGTGTCACGTCCACACATAACCAACAGTTTCTCAAAAAAAAACAACTATTTATTACACATTACCCCTTCATTTTCTAAAAAGTAATGCAGCATTTACATAATTACTTGTTGTACCTAATTATCAGTTAATTATGTAAACCTGTGGCTACAGTCCCATACACTCTATCATAACGAGGACAGCATCTTTCTTTACGGTTTTACGTATGATTGCAAAACTGACAGCAAGATCAGCCCAAAGAGTCGCCACAGTGATTCTACTTGAGAAACACGGCGTCCACAGTAAGTCTGACTGCTCATCAGGCTCTGGCTGCTGGCTCGGCTCAGCATCCTCTCAGCTACAATCTCACTCTCAGTTCTTCACGAGCTCTGTGTTAGCATGCTGTCTGTGCAGACGCTTGCAAAGAGATCATATGGTGTTAGCGGTGTGGGGTGTTCGATTCTGTCCTGGATGCAGTTTGCACGCATCACGCTCTTCTACTATTGTGCAAAGCGAACAATTAGAGCCTATTTGATGCTTTTTTTTATTTTAACCTATCTACACTGATCAGAAATGATCATCAATGATCACCTTTGAAATTTGTTATACCAAATGACACAAGAGCTGGACTGAAAGTCTGTGGCAGATTATACAGAGACAAATAAACAGAAACACACAGTACTGTATGTAAATGAAGGTTTTGCGTGTTTTACACAGCTACTGAACCTTTACTTACTCTTTGAACCTGATCTTAGCCCTGACCATCTGGGATTGTTGCTCAGTGGGATCATACTCACGTATCTGCTGGATCCATCATAGTCGCATCGTTCAATCTTGCCAAGGGTCCCATCTGAGAAGTAGAGCTTCTCTGCTTTGTGGTCAATGGTCAGTCCATTGGGCGTTAAGATGTCAGAACTGATGACGACCCTTATGTTTTTGCCAGTTAAGGTGGATCTCATGATGCTTGGCCTCTGCTCATTCCAGTTGGTCCAAAACATCAGGCTGAAAAATATGAAACACCAAACCAAACGAAGCCTTTTAACATCAGCAAGCAAACCTCAGTGTTCTCTTCCACAATTAAAAACAGTGGAGTAATTTCATCAGGGACTTCCTCCCTCTCCAAAAGATGCACTACCTCTCACACTAATTTAAAAATTCACACCACCTCAGCAAGAACGCTAAAACAAATGTGTCACCTGAAACTTCAGACGGGGTTAGAAATAACAGCTTTTTATAGAAGGTGGTGTACAAGACTGTGCTGCAGAGGATCTGATGCTGTGCACAGACACACGTGCACAGGAGAAATCCTCTTTAGTAAATAGCTGGAGGTTTATGCAGTCATGTCAGTCAATGATCAGCATCATGACACAGCTGCCAAATCCTCATCAGCTTCTCCTTTTTGGCCTGAAGAGTGCAGCTCTGTTTCAATTAGATAAACTGGATTAGCATCAGAAATTCTAAGATAAAGGTCATTTATTCATGCTCTGTGATAATTAACAGTTATTTACAGGGAAGTAAATCAAAATAAATTACATATTGGTTTTTATAGGATTAGCTGTATGAGCCATGCAGCAAAATCACAACCAGATAAAATGCTTTTAAATAGGAGAAAACTCTGGCTTCTCTCTTCTTGCTGTAATGAAGTCATGGAAGTCCTCTCCAGTGCGATAATAAAGATTCAGGTCAGAAGTCACAACCAGGGGCTACTAATTAATCATCAGTGTTTGAATTCTAATTATCAGACAGTGATTCTAGAGTGGGATGGATACAGTGCCAAACTGCCAACCAAGGATAGTCTGAGGTCAAGAAATTAATTTAGTTAGTATAAAGGAGAGAGAGCTGTACTCTGTGCAGCTGTGTGCAGAAACGTTTTTATATGCATGAAATACAGGTTTTAAACATGACTTACAACAGATGGAGGAGGAATATTTATACTTTTTAGAAACAGAAGATGCACCTGAATCTTTTCAAAAGCTAAGAGTTAAATAAATAAGATTTCAGTGCTACTGCACTATGCACAAAACACAGCTGAAGGCTAACCGTGCTCGACGGAACGTACAGAAACATCTCCTGCAAAAATACCAGCATTCATAAATGTGTCCTAAGATTCCCAAGTTTCATCATCAGGAGAATAAAAAACAACAGGAACACCAACAACTACAGCAGAGTGAAGTACTACCAGAGTAGTACTACAGCAGTACTACAGCAGAGTGAAGTAGTACCAGAGTAGTACCACAGCAGTACTACAGCAGAGTGAAGTAGTACCACAGCAGTACCACAGCAGTACTACTGTAGTACCACAGCAGTACCACAGCAGTACCACAGCAGTACCACTGCAGTACCACAGCAGTACCACAGCAGTACCACAGTAGTACCACAGCAGTACCACAGTAGTACCACAGCAGTACTACAGTAGTACCACAGCAGTACTACAGTAGTCCCACAGCAGTACTACAGTAGTACCACAGCAGTACTACAGTAGTCCCACAGCAGTACCACAGCAGTACTACTGTAGTACCACAGCAGTACCACAGCAGTACCACAGTAGCACCACAGCAGTACCACAGCAGTACCACAGCAGTACTACAGTAGTACCACAGCAGTACTACAGTAGTCCCACAGTAGCACCACAGCAGTACCACAGCAGTACCACAGCAGTACTACAGTAGTACCACAGCAGTACTACAGTAGTCCCACAGCAGTACCACAGCAGTACTACTGTAGTACCACAGTAGTACCACAGCAGTACCACAGTAGTACCACAGCAGTACTACAGTAGTACCACAGTAGTACTACAGTAGTACCACAGTAGTACTACAGTAGTACCACAGCAGTACTACTGTAGTACCACAGCAGTACTACAGTAGTACCACAGCAGTACTACTGTAGTACCACAGCAGTACCACAGTAGTACCACAGCAGTACTACTGTAGTACCACAGCAGTACTACAGTAGTACCACAGCAGTACTACAGTAGTACCACAGTAGCACCACAGCAGTACTACAGCAGTACCAGCAGTAAGCAGAAGAGAGGCTAAAGCAGGGGCAGCACATCAATGTTTTAGTGCAAAGACCCAAAAAGCGACAGTTTGAGTGACGTCTTAATGGTGAACAGCAGAGACTTCGTGGATTTCAGACTCTGTTTTCGGCACATCTTGGCACCATGTCAGGAGTCACCTCCATGCATAGATTTATAGACAAGAACGGGGGTCATAAAATTTGTCCTACAACTAACAGGATGCCAGTATATGGATTTTAAAACAGCAGTAATATGATCTAGTTAAAACTGGCAACAGCCTTCTGAATCAAGTGTAATTTATTTATAGACTTTCTGGAAAAACCTGAGAGCAATACATTATAGTTGTCAGCTGTACTTCTAATAAAAATGTGTAACAGGCAGCGCTGGGCATAATGGAGCAATGCAGTGCATGACTGTACTAACTCACTAACCACATAACAGTTACAATTATGTCATTACTTGCATTACAAAGGCTCTTCAATTATCTCCATGATCGATTGATTGAAGAAAATCATCAATAATTCTTTTCCTTGAACTGTAATCAGCTGGTTTCAGCTTGTGGACGTGGAAAAGGGTTCAGGTGTACAGTGATGTGGAAAAGTATCCCCCCTTCCTGATTTCTTAGTTTTCTTTGTTTGTTTTTCGTATTTGTCACACTCACACACTTGTTTCAGATCATCAACACATTATGCCGTAATCTGGTATCTATCAGTCTGGAAAGGGTTACAGAGGCTTTGTGTCTCCACTGAACCACAGTGAGAGTCTATGCACACATGGAGAGAACCTGGAACAGTGCTGAACCTTCCCGGGAGCAGCCGGCCAAACAAAATGACTCCAAGAGTCCATCAACAACTCATCCAGGAGGTCACAGAAGAACCCAGAACAACATCTAAAGACCTGCAGGCCTCAGAGTTCAGGGTTCAATGATAACAAGAGCGAAACAACCAGTTATAATGTTTATTAGGGTAATTACTTTTTCACATAGGCAGGTTTAATCCGTTTTTTTAAATTAATAAATGAAATTATTTATTAATGGAAAACCATATTTTTTAAACCATTATGTAAAAACTCCATTTTGTATTTACTGTTATTTTTGTCTAATATTAAAATTTGTTCGCTGATCTAAAACACTGCAGTGTGACAGAGAAGCAAACAGGAAGCGAACAGGAAGCAAACAGGAAGCGAACAGGAAGCAAACAGGAAGGGGGCACGTACTTCTGAGCAGTGAGTTTTATTGCACAAAAGGGCAAAACTGTGCAGAAACAGCTGCCCACTGCTCCTAACTCAACATCAGTCCTTTACAACCATCTGTAAAGATGAGCGATGTTGAAACAGAGCGTAGGCCGAGGACAGCCAAGTACTCACTGCCTGAGTCGCAGCTCATAGCATTACACATAACATGTAACATAAGTAAGAGGTAATGTGTAATGCATAACTAGATGGTTGAGGTGCTGCACTGCAATAATTAAACTAGAACCGCTCACCCCCATTAAATACTCATGACTGGTTTATGTTGTTATATATGCTCTTGAACCATGAAATAGAACTGGGAGCATGATCATGTGACTCAAAAGGAGTGCAGCGCGTGGCACGACAAAAGCAAAACTGTCCTTGAGAACAATCACCTTTGTGGTGATCAAACTTGGAGCACCTCAAATACCAAGCAGATAATATTCTGAGCTAAAGTCACACATGTAACTAATGAAAACAGATGCATGAGCGAATCGTGAAAAGTGCATCATGAGAAAGACGACTGACCTTTGACACTCATCCAGGGCCAGGACGTGCGGGTGGTCCTCCTCTGAAAGCGTCACCACAGCTTGCCTACTGATGGCGCCCGCTTGACTCTGGTCCACAGTTTGTCTGGTGATGGTGGATGTAGTGGAGCTGGTCCAGTACAGAGTGTCCCAACCTTTGTGGTAAGCCAGACCTTCCACTGAACCCACATCTGAAACAAGAGAAACATCAGACCACGGAGCAACAAAGTGACCTGAATAAGAGTCAGAGTTACGAGTCTGCCTTTTTATTCTACTGAATAACTGAGTCACATGGGAAAAATAATCGTACTAAAGCAAGAGCGCCCATCTAAAACATCACATAGAGTAAAACGAAAGAAATAATCACTTTGGAGCTGGCATTCATTAAGTTTATCGTTAATTTATTTATCTGTAAATGCAGATTCCAGCTATATGCCGCTGTCATCTCGGGCTCCAAACCTCAGAGTTGTCTGTCGTGTATAAATGCGTGAAAGTACTGACTGCTTGTAACAGATGGCAGGCTCCAATTGTGTTAGAATTGGGATCGTGTTTCTTTTCTGATTGACAGGGAAATAACTTCATGCCTCACTACACTGGACAGACAGCTATTTGTTGATGCAAAAGTCACTCAGGAACCGAATGTGTTTTCATGGCAAACCAATTTCCAAAACATAGAATATGAAAAGACCTTTGCAGTCTCTCTTGTTATTGCATGAATGTGACTGACAGAGATGGAACCTCCAGAGAGACGTGATTTTCAGCAGAAAATCTGGTCATACTCATGTTTGATTACTCACTGCAGTTTTCTTTTTCTACCCTTCGACAGATTCGTGATTTATCGACTGAATATGACTTTCAGTGTTTCTCAATATCACACAAGAACTATTGTGGAGAAGTAAGGTCACAATAACTGCATTGTTGAGCTAAGTTATGAAAGTGAAGAGAAAGATTTTAAAAACAAACAACAGCAAAAGCACCAGCAGAAAATATCCATCCATGCATCCATGAGCCCACTTCTCGTCAGTATATCCTGGTTCCTCAACACTTGACACAGACCATATTATGGTGTGCAACATCCAAGGCACTAATGCTAGAGTGGTCAGTTTCCCTGGTAAGTCCCATACACATACCGAACACCAGCCTATTGTTCTAAAGATCCAACCGTCAGGGCTCAGATCGGGCAAATGTGCCCCGGAGACTGTCCAACACATCGTAGCAGGAAGTAAGGCTAGCTGGGACCGCGTACACATAGAGGCTGGGATAGTGTACACCAGCGGTCCCCAACCCCCGGGCCACGGCCTGGTACCGGTCCGTGAGTCGTTTGGTACCGGGCTGTGAGAGTTGAGGCTCGGGTGTGAAATTTCTGGTTTTCAGGGTTTTTATCGTTAACTCTGTTTCCCTGGGTCTTTCCCGTGTTGTAGTTGTGCGTCTTATTTTGAAAGAAATATTTACACGTTACCATAGCGACCTGAGAGCATTAAGGGGCAGAGAGGAGGACGTTACTCTCAAAGTTGTTGGTGCATTTCAGGAGGACGCTGCTAATAAAGTTACACAATTACACAGTGAATTCACGTTTATTATTATATTTACAAAATACCAGTTTTTGTCTCACTCGTATCATTTTATTTTGTTGTATTTATCTGCGACACCTTAAAGGCCGGTCTGTGAAAATATTGTCTGACATTAAAGCGTCCATGGCACAAAAAAGGGTGGGGAGCGCTGCTGTACAGAAACATCTGTACCACATATGGACTATGTGTCTCAGATGTTCCCAAGTCCTGATAGGAGATGCCACCAAAGGTGGTCGAGAACAACAGGTCCAAAGTCCTGCGGGACTTCAAGTTTCAGACAGATAAGCAGCTCATTGTCAGCCAACCAGACATAGTGGCAGCTGACAAGGAGCAGAAGACTGTAGTTAATATAGATGTGCAAATCCCAGCAACATCAGAGAGAAAACAGAGGAGTACCAGGGGCTGAAGGAACAGCTGGAGCAGATGTGCAAAGTCCAACGTGGGACCAATGGTGACAGGAGCATTAGATATTCTAACCCAAACAGTGGAAGTGCGGCTCCAGCAGGTACGAGACCTCTGATGGTCTCCATCAAGAACAGCTAAGATACTGTGCAGAACCTCAAACATGAATTAAGTGTACATTAAAGTAATTCAGTTGTCAAACGATTGTCTCGTGATTTTTCCTGTCACACTGTTGTCTGTCAGAGCCAATTCTAACTGGCCAGTATGAGTTAATCTGGCTGCACCCCAGTATATAAAACCCCATAAACCACACTCCAGAATACTTAAGACTCTACCTGAGTCAGCCGACCACTAATTAATAGCTTGCAATAAAAGCCGTCTGGCAGCTTGGAGTTTCTCTCAAATTGTTGGCCAGGCGAGGGACTAATTAATGGGGGACACAGAGTTTAATTAGGGAAATATAGATGATTAACATCTTCACCTTTCCTCAATGACAGGATTCGGGCAGAAACTTTAGAATAAAAGAGAAGATACTGCAGAAGTAGATCCACCGCTGCCTAAACGTGGTCCATGAAAAGAAGTATGGAGCAGGTGGATGTGCTGCTTTTAATCAACACACAAACAAAGAAACCAGCAGGGTCACAGGATGGTATTTCTCTGTGCACTGTGGCTGCATCAAAAGAGCTTGTTTCCAGTGGTATTGTCGTGCATTATTATGGACACAAGAAGTAATGAACGGCACTTAAAATAATAATTCCTTTCACCACTTCCATTATGCATTTCACAAGTTTGAAGGTGTGAAGGACACTTACAAATCCTGACAGATGGTTCTTGGTAACGCTTGTTCATTTCTAGAAGATAAATAAATAAGCAGAAAGCTCCCTCAGCAGGAGCGCTAAAGATGGGTCGGGGGATGGGTGAGAGTGGCTCAGTAACACTGTGCCAGCCTCTCCACGCGAGGAGGCGGTGGGAAGGTGCTGAGCTCTGCTCCCTGTGGAAACGTCACTGAATGCCAGAGGACGCGAGCTGTGCAGAACGGAGACTTTCTGCTGCTCATCTGACTCCAGCCATGCTCATCAAGACAGGACTGACTGAGCTGCAGTACAGTGAGAGAGGGATCGGTCCATGTTCAGTCAGTATGCAGAAAGCTTGGAACATAGTTCATTTAAACCAGGCTGATTTGGTCTTTTCAAAGGAGTAAAAGAGTACAAAAACTGATTGAAGAAGAAATGTCCCTCTTGACGTACATCAGTGCTACACTGATTTCTTAACAGCCCTGCTTCCTAACTACGGGAGAAAGATGCACTATTTCCTCCTAGCAGACGGATCATCGGAGCAGCACAGCGTCAGCCACGGTGCCACTTTACAGTCAAACTACATTTTTATGGCTTGCAACCCAGCAGACAGCCAAAACAGGTACAGGTGAGGACGGATGAATTAGTGAGTGTACAAACATGCAGCTCTGTGCATAAAGTGCAAGCTTACGGATGTCAGGGACATGAAACTGCTGACTGAAAACACACCAAGCAAAGACGCGGTGTGACAAATACGGCTAATCCACACTGCAGAAAACCACACTCTTCAACGTCTGCAGTGGTGGACCTACAGCTTCCCACAGAGGACTTGTTAGATAACATAAAATAACATCGAAACGCCGTCAATATGGAATCCACTTACTTTCTGCGATGACGGATCTTCCTGTCCAGTCGTCGTTAATCATCTGGATATTTCCAAAATGGACATCGCTAAAAAAGATGCGGTTGGCTCCAGCTGTCTCCTGACTGTAGTCAAAGGCCAGCGTTATGACATTCTTGAAAAAAATGGGATTTTCAAAAGGCTGCACGGGTGAGTTGAGGTCATTTTCATCAGAAAGGTGGATGCTTTTCAGGATAGTCCTTTCAGAGTAGAGTAGATAACCTTCATAGCGCTCACAGGCAAAGCCATCCTCTGCCAAGCGCCCGTGTGCACAGGAGCAGGTCCGGCGACCGCTGCCCAGGTGGAAGCACAGCTGCTGGCAGCCTCCGTTACTTCTGGCACAGGGGTTGGTGCCTTCAAAGCACAACATGTGTTTAGTTAGTCACTGGCCGCCGTTTCTGCTGTGAGCAATCACGTTTAAATTGGTCCGCCTATACAAGTCAGATGAAAATCCAATCTACGGTCTGGGAGCCACAAATTTGGAATTCGATTGCATAAAAATCCACGAGCATAATAAAAGACAGGAAGTGAAACTGTGTGGCTATAATGTTTAAAAACGCACCTTTTTCTCTGCCTCTGGTGAAGACCGTCACATCTTTCAAATTAACCCCTAGACCGCTCCTCATGGTCACAGCCTCACCGGCGTCCGTCTTCAAGCCTCGTCGGATTGAACCGTTTGAGTGGGCCCTGAAAGTCAGGAGAGTCGGAGAAGAACACATAGAACATGCTCTGTGTGACCGTGGCGGGGTGAAGGAAGGGGAAGTTACACAGACATACTGCAAGGAGTCATCCTTTCAGCTGAAAACACTAAAACAAAACTCAACACTGAGGACATTTTGTCAATACACATCAGAATTTAAATTCAGTTTTATTTCACTGTCATCATCACCGACTAGAGGGGACCGTGCTTTTGCTATCGCCGCACCCAAACTTTGGAATAATCTTCCACTTGATATCCGCATGTCAGAATCCAATGAATCGTTTAAATCACTCTTAAAAACTCACCTGTTCAATGTAGCCTTTGAAGCAAATTAGTTTGGACTTCCACCTGGTCTGCATTTGTATTACATAACTGTAGTTGTTACTGTAACCATTACTCTACCTTCTTTTCTTTGTCTATTGTTGGAATCCGCACTGCAGCACTCGTGTGAAGCACTTTGATGTCTTTTTAAATGTGCTATAGAAATACATTTTGATTGATTTTGTTTTTAATTTCAGACCTTTGTCAAACCCTAAAAAAACACTAATATTTGTCTGAAGTATTTAAAAAAAACAGGATTGCAGGAGCACCTGCTGTTTAGTATTTGTCCTTGGAAGCCTTGAAAGGAGGGGAAGGGCGCTGCCAGGTTACTATAAAGGCTTTGCAGGCAAATGCAAGTGTTTGCATTTGAGAAAATAACAAATTACCTGTCAGACCAGTAGATGTAAGGCCCGAACACGGCCACGGAGAACAGGTCTACGTTGGCCATTGACAGTACAATCTCCCGGCTCTCACCGGTCTCAAGGTTGATCCTCTCGATCTTATCCGTGCGTGCGTCGCACCAATATAATGTATTTTCCTGGAAGGTAATTTTAAAATGCATAACACAAACTGCAGCTCCTTTGTATGATTAGATGTTAGCCACAAGACTGTAAGGTGAGCAAGGAGACAGGTACTGTACATGATGTATTGTCTGTGTGCGACTGTACCTCATAGTCTATGGAAATTCCATTGGGCCACGTGATGCCCGAGCTGACCAGGGTAACCTGGTCTGATCCATCCAGGCGGGAACGGCCGATGCAGGGGTTCTGACCCCACTCGGTCCAGAACAGATATCTGCCCAGATACACCTCATTTATTATTTGAACTGTAGATTTTTATCTTTGTTTAGATAACATTTGCTTTGTAGGATGGTGCATATTAATGCTTAGAGGTGTAGCACATTTGGATACATTGTAACATATGCATGTTCTTATGTATTTATATAATTATCCTCCTGCTCGACAAAGCAAGCTGCCCTAAATTTCACTTTACTCTCCACCATTCTCTTAAAGGTGGCAAATTGCGGACAAATATTTCTGAAATAGGTTGTATAATTAAAATAATGAGTGATCAGTATTATGAGGATGAAAGTGAGCCACACTGGGATGCTGGCAGCAGGCAGGACGGGCACAGCCTGCCATCTGCATGGCTCAGCAGAAGTCAGCACACTCGGCAACGTTATGTCAGTAAGTGCTGCTTACTGGAGACTCTGACTGCTTTACTGTGCTGTTGTAAGTGAACATCCTTGGACATCTAAAGCTTTAGACGGATCCAAACAAGCCTGTCTGGCACACAGCAGTCACGCCAGGGTCAAAGTCAGCCATTTTTTTTTCCTCTCTGTGAATTTTGATATTAACTGATTCTGTGAGCTATGGTGGTATCACATAATAGGCTGACTGGATAAAGTGGCCACTGAGCGAATATGCGATGAGCCAGAATTGGTTTAATAAGACCTGCTTTGGTTTCTAGTTTTAGCAGCAAACGTATTTAATATATCTGCTGTTTACAGTAAGTGGTTTTTAAAACTATAGAGATGGTACTGATTGTAGGCTAAACAAACACACACGCAGAGTCATTTCCTACCCCTTCTGTGGATGTACAGCGATGGCTCTGGGCTGATCGAGTCCTTCTGATATGACCACTGAGCGGTATGCACCATTCAGGCGAGAGATTTCAATTAGATTGAAACCGTGGTCTGTCCAGTACAGGTTGCCTGTTTGGAAAGAAGCAATATTCATACATGTAATTAAAGTAGAATTCATCCTCCAGGACACAGAAGTTAAAGACAGTTCATTAAATCAAATTCTTTGCATGCACTTTGTCACCAAAGCCTAATGTCTTTTGGCAATTCAGATCACAACAACGACATCGACTCAGTGCTATAACTAGAGGCATGGCACCTAAAGTGTGAATTTTCAACAATCGATACAAACTTGACAGCCTGTGGAAATGACTCCAGGGCTCCAGCAGTGACGGTACTAACCAGCGATCCAGTCAACAGCAATGCCTTCCACACGGCTGATGCCAGTAGTAATGACGTCCTCCCTCCAGGTCTGGTCGCGTTTGGCTCGGGATATTCTGTTCAGTCCCATGTCTGTCCAGTACACAGTATCATTCCCTGCAAAATACACCCTACGGTTAATAATAGGAGACGTGATGAAAGATGCTGCCACAAAAGTATCCGTGCCCTCAAACTAAGCAGTTCATGAAAGCACATTTTACTGTATCATGGCCCATTTCACCAGATTTTGTGTGGCACAATAAAGCATGATAGCAGAAGCGCTAACAACTCAGGCACAGGTCCTTGTTGACATACAGCTGCTGGATGGAAAAGGCAAATGTTGGGAAAATTTTACAGGGCAGAATACGGCTCCATGCAAAACACGGTGTTGGTAAAACTGTAACGGGCCCGTTATCATTTTACAGCGCTGTTAAATAAGCTCATAAAATAGTGTGGTTTGCCTTTTTTATACTCTTGTCTTCAAGTGGATCTTCTTGCATGACTGTCAGTTAGGCTGCACAGGTTGTTAAGAGGGTAGCTGGCGTTATATGTTTAATTGCACATTCGTATTCCCACCGCCTTTACACTCTGTTAACACAGAGATGATATATGACATAACACAGCTGCAGGGATTTCATCTGTTCTGCTCCAGCAACCTCGAGTCTATAATGACATGTAAATGTTATGTGTGAGCTATCAACTGCTGTTCTTGGATGGGCTTAGTAATACATTTGTGTGTTCACCTGTCCAAAATAATAAAGGTGAGGACCATCATCAATCTTGTTCTGTACTTTAGTAATATCTCATTTTATATTCAGGTTATTTCCTCTTTTCCAAAAGCCGCAGTCACACTTCAAGATTTCCATCGACCTCTGAGGTCTCTCGGATTCAGAACGAGGTTTTAGGTTTTCAAGATAGTCGAGGGATAAGTCACTGACTTGTAACTATTGTATAATGAGGGACCTGACTTGGCTTTTTTCCCTGCACTCAGACTTTTTCTTAAGTCTGCGAAGGTTCGCAGTCGTCCAGGTCATAGTTGTCTGAGGCAGTGTTTCCCAAACATAGGTGTGCTGTGAGAAATGATCAGGTGTGCTGTGGAAGATTATCTGGTTCCACCTCATTAGTACTCTAAGCCAGCGGTCCCCAACCCCTGGACCGGTACCGGTCCGTGAGTCGTTTGGTACCGGGCCGCGAGAGTGAGACTCGGGTGTGAAATATATGGTTTTCAGGGTTTTTATCGGTTTTCAGCGTTATTTTGTTATCGTTTTTATCGTTAACTCAGTTTTCCTGGGTCTTTTCACGTGTGTTATGAATAAATCTTTTTTTCGGTACCGGTACTAGTTTTATTTTGTTGTATTTATCCGCGACACCTTAAAGGCCGGTCCGTGAAAATATTGTCGGGCATAAACCGGTCCGTGGCGCAAAAAAGGTTGGGGACCGCTGCTCTAAGCGATCGGCGTGGGCAACGGGCAGAACAATTATATTCTTTTCCACTAGGGGGCAGTACAACTACCTGCTCTAATTAAATGGGTTGCCAACTGCCAGTAAACAGAAGACGAAGAAGAAATTACATAATAGTCACGCTGAGATGAAAAAGTAGTCAGTCTGATCTGGTCCTGGAGAAAACTCTGATCCAGGTGAAGGCCCTAGCATGAGTAGTGGTCAGAAGAAGGCAAAAAAGGTATACTGGGGACAAACCGAGCCAATTCCACAATACCTGGTGTGTGGGGAACAAATTATCATAAAGCTTTTTGTGACATTTTTGTTTGGTGGTGTGCCGTGTGATTTTTCTAATGTGAAATATGTGCCGTGGATCCAAAAGGCTGTGAAACACTGTCTGTGGAGCTCGAAAAGAAGGTTCTCCAAGTTAAATTTTAACAAGTCCAGTCACCGTCTTTTCAAGCTTCTTAGAAGTTTTTCTTAAGAAGAAATAAATGGATTTAATGAACCCTTTAAGACTTTAAATCGAATGGCATCCCTTACTTCAGTTTCTTCACCAGGTTTGATGTTTTGGGAATTCTGAATATTTGTAAACAATTAGTTTGTACCCATTTTACATGATATGAAAGCGTCATATAATGCTATCTTTGCTATAGCAGTGAATGAGTTTATCTTTGCTAGTATGCAATAAGGATGGTGTCTGGGATAAAAGCGGAGTGTGTCAGCTGCAATAATGATTTAGAGCCTAAAAATTGAGTTATTTTAACAGCCTCCAACATTAAAGTAGACATTTAGAGAAGAAAGAAAACGGTTCTCACTGAAGGTACAAACACGATTCACCACTCGAGGCAAAAACACAGCGTCAAATACAACCAGGCTGCTAAGGAGCCGAAGCTAACAGCTGGTGACGAGCAACCTAGATGTAAACAGATGACTCCACGAGCATGCTAGCTGCACATCCCAGGGAACGCTGCATGGCTGCGGTTACATGATGGAAAACCAGAGCGTTGAGGAGCTGGTTAAAAAACTCGAGCAAAGGTACAACATCCCAGCATGTGAGGATATTACCCTGAAGACGTACAAAGTTCATTAGTGAATGTGGTCCTCTGCTCGTTTACAATGAACAGACTAATTTTGTGATTTTTGATAGTTTGGCTTTAATGGAGGTGGTGGTGGAATTAGATTAAGAGTGAAAAGACTTCCAAAAGTCAATAAGGGTTTCCCATTGCTCTATTTTCTCCCTCCCCGTCACCTCCCCTGTCATCTGTCCTCCTCCACGACACCCAGAAATCAATCTTACACATTTTGAAAAATGTCTCAATTCCAGTCTATCTGGGAGAGACGATGGAGAGAGAAGCTGAGGATGCACAGGTGTGGAAGTGTTTTTACGCGTGACGGATGAAATATATAAATCATGTCAGGAGCAGGACTAAAAAAATGAATCAAGTGTTCCTTTGTATTTATAAGTTGTTTCATTTTTTATGATAACACCTTCCCTCCACCATTTGTGATGTGAGTATGACATCTAAGATCATCAAATAGAGCAGCAGGCTGTAACAAACCAAGAATCACATCACATTTAATTGACACGACTTGGAACAAGGCTGAGAGAAAAGCACGTCTGCTGCTGCAGAATGCCTTAACTCGACTCCTCACTCCACCGATCGCTTCCTTGTTTCCTTGCTTACATCTTTGGTGGGAGGGTTAATATCAAGGAGATTCAAGGATTTAGAAAGTGAACAATGAGACACGGGGTTGGATTCACACTATCTGACCAACCTCACCTACAAACAAAATAACTAAGCTATCAAATGTTGGAATATTTAAATGAAAATGCAGGAAATGACCAGAATTCCATGTGTGGTGTTCACGGCATCAAAAATGTTTCCATTTTATAAAATAATACTCACTCGGTAATTGTTTCCTTGCCAGTGACAGGAGAGCAAAATCACAGACTGCATGTGGAATCACCCAAACAACATTTTCAGGATACAGTATTTGGTTTTTTTGTACTTGTGGTTTGTTGTGCATGTAATCTCCTTTATACAATTTCCCCACAGACTTGTTATCATGCTTCGACAGCACCCTACACGTATCACAGAGAATGGACTTTTCCGGTCTCTGGTATGTTTATAGCTTTTATTAGAATGATAAATCGAATATGTTTGCACATCATGTGAGAGGAAACAAATATCAGCACAAGCTGCTGGTTTGTGCTTTGCAACGTGATGTTACCTTCATGTTGTGGTGCATCTTGGGAATTTCTTTGGATTAGGATTGTTTACATGGAAAATGGTGGATGTTATTCATGAGGCGTGGTGCTCATTCATCTGGACAAGTTAAGTTCGACCATTATTTAAAAGATACACAAAGCCCAGAGCAACAAAGATCTTTATCTTCTCTTTAATAACTCAAGAAAGAGGGAATAAAGCGAATATGAGAGTGTGGCAGCAGCTGTGTAGTATTTGTGTATAGGTGCTATGAGTAATGCACTCCAATGTTTCTAGCTTGACATTATAAAGCACTGGAGCAGCACGTCTTCAGGGGTTTCATGTCCTTAAGCCTTTGGGACTTTAAGACTTGACCTTGACTCACTGAGTTCAGGGATGGTGTAATGCATTCCTCTGACTGAGTATTTAAAGCCAAACATTTATATTTACACAAGTAATTATTATTATTATTGATTCTGAATCTTTTCATCATTCTGCCTTTACAGATCTCACACTCCCAGAATCCTTCAGTTATGGCTGCTTCGAGTATCAAACACATGGGCAACCACAGTGTTTAAGCCACCTGCCTACTGCTGAGCAGGTCCCCCTCATGCTGACCTGTTGGGGCACAAATTTGGGTTTGAGTGCCAGGCACCACAGGGTCTGCATGTATGTCAGGCAGTACAAGTCCAAGTATCCACATAAATGCCAGGACTCAAGCCTTCCCAGCACTGCCTTATAATGGCATGCATAATGCTATCCACTTCACTTATCAGGGGGTATTTAATATTGTAACACTGGTACGGTGCAGCCTCATCTGATCAGAGCGGACAGCTGCAGCAGTTCCAGATAAGGACTACTTTAAAAAAAAAAAAAGGAGCAATATAAAGTGTGTAGGTTTAATAAAATGTCAGATTCTTTAAGCTCTCAGCCTCTAACATCGCGCTGTAACGGGTCTCCACTATCTTCTTATATGATTGGACGTACCTGCGTGAAAGTCGACTCCCACAGCAAAAAGCGTTCCTGTGATGGGCATGAGGGCTTCGCTGTTGTCATTCGGGTCAAGAGCAATTCCCCGGATTCCCTCATGGATGGAATACATTAGAAATGAGTCAACACCTAAAGAATCACAGAGGGATCTATTAGAGCGCAGATACAAGCATTAAAGCTCAAGAACTCACGAATGCCCTTTGACGCACGTAGAGATTATTCATTTATGCTTATGCACAGATCCACAACCTCACACTGAGGGTAACCAAAGGCTCAAAGAAACTGGGAATCGTACCCTCGCAAGACGTGCGATCGCTACGCAAGTTGTAGCCAACGGTGCAGGAGCAGCTGCGGGTGTTCTCTGAAGTTGGGAAGCACAGCTGTGAGCATCCTCCGTTGTTTACTTGGCACGGATTCCTTCCTGAATATTAAAACAAAACCAACAAACGGGCAACAGTAACGCACCATCAGCAGGTATGTCCATCTGTGTCGATCACGTGAGAGAGGCTGCTTACCTTTCTGGCTGTCCCTGTCGTACACCTTCATGTGAACCACCCCACCCGTCTTATTTCTCAAAACAACAAGGTTGCGCCCGTCTCTCTTGGTGACCGTTCCCAGCCGTCCTGATTCCTCATCTGCCCACCAGAGTTTTCCACCTGTAGCCAGCAAAGAAAATATGAATTAACTCCATTTTTAGAGCAAGGCCAAAGAGCATTTTCCTTTCTTTTTCACAATATGGTACAAATGAGTTCTTGAAAACACAAGCAGAGTACAGGCAAATGCCATCCTTCAAAGTGCAAATGCTGTGCTTTAGCCTGCACTCTAATCTCCTAAAGCTGGCACACTTATTCCTTAAAGCCTGTTAATAATTGAGGCATTCTCTGAGCTGATTTCAGATTAAAAAGTGGGTTTCCTGTGTCTCGCTCGGCCCCATCGCTGTTGATGAGTTTCAGCCTTGAACTGCAGGAAGGTTTTTAGCTCCACTGAAGCTTTTCCATGAACTTGAAAGACAAACGTTTCCATTACTGACTGAAACGGGCATAGCATTCCTATAAACAGATAGAAATACAGCATGTGCTGTTTGACCAGAGGGGCTGCTGACTGCTGCACACCAAACCCAGCACCTCTGTCCTCAGACTGCCACCTCTGTCCTCAGCAGATATCAGTGACGCACAGTCCATGCCAGGCACTTTGCCATTTACTCGACAGGCGTGACAGGAACTTTTCATTTTACAATCCCACTGAGGTGACAAGTAAAAAGGAGTTAAGTGAGTCCTCTCCTTCCAGGATAAACATCAGAGAGGAGGTGAAGATGACCTCATTCTAGAAAGGATAAAACCACAAAAATGAACAAAGTATCTATAACATACCCCATAATAACATAATTAGGTCACACAAACGTGGCTATAACAGACTGTATGTTGTAAAAGCTAGCAGCAGTGAGGCCGGAGCAATCACCTTTGCATTTTCATAGAAACCCCCAACAGAGGAATTACTGAGCTGAGCAGCAGCAGCAGCAGCAGCGAGCGCTCATTAAATGCCTCCTTCTTTTAGAGCAATGTCAATTACCAGCAGATTTCTTTTTCCTGCTTTGTGCTAATGCAACCATTCAGAGCAGCACTGCTCCTGGACACAACCTGGTGCAATTTAACACCCTCTTGAATTAGATTAGCAACCGAACTTAAATGAGAAATGCATTCTCATCCAAGCCAATATGTTAAGTACCATCTAGAAAATGTGCCCTGTACATTTCCAGCATCACTTCCTGGAAGGCACGACATTCTTTTGTTCTCTTGCACGTTTTTGTGTCACTGCATTCACCCACCCACCCACCCACACACACACACACACACACACACACACACACAGAAACAATTCCCGCTTCCATTAATAGCTTTAGGCTGAATGCCATCCTTAAAAGAAATGTAAAACTCGCTTCCACAAATCAGGTAAATTCCCATGAGTGAGAATGACAGTCTTCGTGCAGTTTACAAAACATTACACCCCGGAGGGCATGCTAGCCGAGATTAGCTTTGCACCCCGTGTTAATTTAATGCCGTTGGGATCACTGGCTAGGTGCGATTGCTCGCTTGTGGCACATCATATTCAATTTCCACCTCAACTGCTAGTTTGATCCCCGGCAATTCACGGCTGATGGATCACTCACACCTTCCGAAATAAGCCCTCTCTTCTCCCTCAAGCCAATCCAATTATTACAGAGCCTTAGGACCGAGTGGGTCAAACTTGTGTCACTAACAGTGCCTTCATTATACCTTTTCACATCCAGCATGAGCAATCACTAAGACATGAAGGCAAAATGAAAAGCCAGCACCCCATCGTGGAGAAACGTACGATTCTTCCCTCAGAAGTGCGTTCCCGATTACCAGTGCAAATCTGCTAAACCCTTTTTCATGCTCGTCTGCCTAGTTGTACGTCTGCATCTACCTCCCACTGTGAAAGAGATACAGATTCATCATTTGTAAACAAGCTTTCATGGCTTACGCACGACGGTTCTTCGGAGTAACCTCAACCACTTCAAATATGACTAACTGATCAATCAAGCTTGTAAACGAGAACAAATGCTTCTCAGATTTATGCTCATTAATGCTGATTGCTCCAGTAACCACAAAGGACACAAAAGCCTTTAATTAACTGGTACTGATACTCTGATGTTACCTACAGTTTTTATCCCCACCAGAGCAGACAATGCATGCTTTTAGTTGCAAATCCATATTACAGTCCTCATGCTGGCTTATATATTAGTATATTTCTTCTTTGTTCTTTACTGAACTACAAAGACGAAGGAAAGCGAGAGAAGAAATATACAGAACTCTGTGGTAAACACAGCAAATGGTCACCAAATGTACTTAACTGCAAATCGCACCATGCCGACAAAACTAAAGCTGCAAAGGGACATTTTCTGTAATGGGCATCGCTGACAGGCTGTGCACTCGCCAACAACAAAAGAAGCTCAGGAGTGGAAAATGACCTGTGACTGCTGTCCTGCTCTCTTCCACCAGCCTCATTTTCAGCTGACCCTGTAACTTTTACAGGTTCATGCTCAATGATCTACAGCAAAGGAGGACTGAATGTTGGCATCACGAAACACGGTAACATAAACCCTACAAAACTGCTTCTGTTCCTCGTTTCTGGCAGACGGGCGGGTCCATAATTTGTTGCACAAACACACTATTTTGTAGGTTTGTCTCTGCACAACAACAACACAGGCACTTCTGCAAAAATTTTGCTTTAACTTTTCATTTTTAATCAGAGCCTGAAAGTAAACTGGACACCTGATACGAGCACTTTGAGTTTCCTGCTCTGTTGGTACGTCGGAACAACTGAAGCGGACACAGTCACGGTTCATTCATGTTTTTACATTTGTATTTCAGAGCTTTTTGCAGTAATTTTAAATGTAAAAAGGCCAAATTGTTAAAAAGAAGGCATGCACTAGCCAGCCCAGCAACACGGCGCCGATAAGAACAAGAAGGTCAGATTAGAGTTGACCTAAAACATCTCGAGAAGCCTGCGCAGTTCTGAAACCAGATGAAGCCACGACTGATGCATAAGCTTAGACACAGCTCATGATCAGACCACACTATCTGTCAAACATGCTGGGGCAGTTTAAGCCTCTGAAAATGGGTCATGAAATATAACAATTCCTGTAATTGCTAAAAAGTCAATGTGACCCCCCCCACATGATTGACATATTGATTGTTTGATTGAAATCCCAAAATCAGGTAAACAGTAAAGGACGTGTTTGATAGATCATGTATCAAATGATGTTAAAAAAGTGAAACATCATCCAAATAGGTGCTGTTTAAATAAATCTGTATTGCTGGTGTTTAACCAGTACAATTCCTCTGTTTTACCAAACGTAATGGTAACGCAGCAAAGTACGGTTCGGTCGACCAATCAACTTCTTCAAGATAACAAAATGTGGATAATTGTGATTGATGGAGACTTGCAGACATCATTTCACTGTTTTGCTGTAGCTGCTCCTGCACAGGAGCGCAGCTATTAGTCTGTGTCACCTCACATTCTACATCCCATTTGTGAAATGCAATAATGAAGTCTCCAATGTCCATTCCTCCACAGCCAAAGTATTCACTATAAAAAATGCCCACAAAAATGAACCTAAAAATTGTGGCTTACACTTGCAGAAAGCTAATAGTGTACAAAACAGTGGGACTCCATCCTGCCACTGCTGTGTTATTCTGCAACACAGTAATTAATGCTCTCTGCACATGCTGACAGATACCCACCGCACAGAAAACGAAGGCCTGTCATGGTTAATAACATGCTTCAAGAACACGCTGAATCACTCTGACAACACTCTTCCATTTCATATTTTAGTTTTTTGTTTATTTGTTTGTTTGTTTTTTCTTTTTTTCCCTTCAAATCACAGTTTGGTTCAGACCCACACACACAAAACCAAAAAAATCTCTCTTCAATAAGCCTTTGTTTGCTCTCTTCTCATTACCAATCTTGGCAAGTGTAATGCATTCACATAGCTCACTGGGAGGTTTCCCAATTGTCAAGGTGCAGTAGTGTGGAAGTGAAACAATTTAAAATTCAAATTCTGCTCTGCAGCTTCAAAGAATAAAAGGTGAAACAAACACATCAATGAAACAAACGTGAAACGAATGAAATGGGACTGAAGTCTGAACCGTGGACGCTGCAGTAGACGCCTTAGCATTAAAGATGCTGTGTGTGTAATATTTGTGTCCATTGTCTCTCATTTTCTCTCAAACAGCACAGACACTGCAACAACTTGCAACAACGCAACAATGACAGCGACCGATCATCGTGCAGCTATTATTTTTAAAACTCGTTCGGTCTGTGCTGCTGCTTGTTTTCTTTTCAGAGTCAGTTTGATTAAAAAAAACCCTTTTTAATACAGATCCAAAGATCCTTCCACTGAGCCATGTCCATTAGCTTTGCTGCACATCACAGCCACTGAGATCTTTAGCAGTGTTATTTATCACTCCACCAAAGTAGATAGCTGTACAGTTCGTGGCATCACTACTGTTTAAATAGATATATAATCTAATCCCAAGCTCAACCCTGCTTAGCTTCCGAGATCAGACGAGATGGGGCGTGTTCAGGGTGGTATGGCTGTAAGTATCCCACGGTGGTACGGTGGTTAGCACTGTTGCCTCACAGTAAGAATTTCCTGAGTTCAATTCCGCCATCAGGCCGGGGGCTTTCTGTGTGGAGTTTGCATGTTCTCCCCGTGTTTGCGTGGGTTCTCCCCGGGTCCTCCGGCTTCCTCCCACAGTCCAACAACATGCAGTTAGACAGGTCAGGTTACTTGCTGATTCTAAAATGCCCATAGGTGTGAATGTGAGTGCGAATGGTTGTCTGTCTCTGTGTGTTTGCCCTGCGACAGACTGGCGACCTGTCCAGGGTGTACCCTGCTTCTCGCCCTATAACACCTGGGATAGGCTCCGCCCCCCACGACCCTGAAAAAGATAAGCGGAAGTGAATGGATGGGTGGGTCTAATCCCATTTACACGAATTATTTCATAAAAACCATTTCTGTCATTTCAGTCTCTTTGGATAAAACTCAAGGTAATCCAACATTACACGTGTCAGTAACTCCCGATTGGTCGAGAGTGTGGCGCGCACATTTTGTATCATTAATATAAAAACATTCACTTACGTCAAGGTGTTTGTTTGTTTATACAGGTATTAGGGGCATAATGTTAGCAACATTTTCTGGGTTGTGGAAACTCAAATAACATTCTTTATCTTGTATTAGCTAATGAACTGGACAGGAACCCACTCACGCTGCCTTGTGTACATGCAAACTGGTTCTACTTCCAACTCGTCCCCCTCGTAGCTGCAAGCATCATAGAAGCATTCAGTATATTTGTACAGATGTTTTCTGCAGGCGGGATTTCATCTACAACATGCTGACGCAGATTTCAGGCATTCAGAACGAACCTACACGCTGATAGATGGTGTGACACATTGGATTGAGCGCTGATACCAAGAATCACTCCATAATGAACATCCTCCACCCTTCTCATTATGGAAAGGGTGAGAAAATCAATCATCAATCATTGCTCTGTTGTGTTTTAATTATCTAATGCTCCTCACATAGAGTGAGGCACAGCTGTTTGCACGCACTCTCTAAATAGCTCCATTTTAAAGCCACTTAACTGGTTAAACGTGTAATCCTTTCACACTCTGAGTAATCTTCAGCGCCAATCTGATGCACTTGTGACAAAGCTCCACTCACCCATCACGGCCAGAGCTGTGCCTTTGGCTAACTCCCTCTTTACAGTCTCAAGCACCTCCAGCCCACTGCCATCCAGATTGCACCTGTTGATGGTCCCGTTGGTCGAGCTTATCCAGTACAGCTTGTTGGCAGCGTAGTCTATGGAGAGGCCTGAGACACAGCGAGTCAGGAGATGATATCAAATCAGCAAAGAAAGCATCATTAGGGACATATGAACTCAAAAACACAAAATGTAACATTTGAATATGTAAAATATTGCTGGGTGTAGATTAAAATTATGTTGTCATTTGAAATATTACAGTAAAAAAAAGACACTTGGACATTAATCCATCTTCACACAGCTCCTCTCACTAGCAGCTGAACTCAGAACCTACTTTATGAAAACGTTTGTGAGGTCAGTAAAGTTGGTGTTTCAAACACACTGAAGTATTAAACACATATAAATATTAACTTGGCCGGTGTTGTGCCAAAAACGGATTGTTTCCATGTTTAATGTCTTTACTTATATTGATAAACAGATTTACAAATGCAACATATATAAAATAAAATGTAAAAATGTCCCGTTTCGACTGACTCTGTGTTACTGTACCTACATTATAACCAGTCTGGACACTTGGAATATGTTTGCAGGACTTTTGTTATGTTTGTCGTGTGTTCTGCTGCCCTCTTGGCCAGAAAGCTTAAAAAAGACAATTTTAAATGTCAACCAGATTTTTAACTGGATAAATAAAAGATGTAAAAATCACTGACTGCAGCTTCTACCTTGTGACAGGAATGTGTTTGTGGCTCACGATGACTCGATATCATTCATGACGGACACATATGACATGTATTTCACATATTATAGGTTATTTATAGCAGTTTAAATGCAGACAATTACTTTTTGGTAAATACCAGGATCCACGTTAACTTTAGCCACGTCACTGCTAGCAGGTACCTGCTAGATTATCATTAAGGCAGCAGCTACCTAATAGCAAAATGATAATGTTAATCTTGGAGCTACACATCAAATATTATAAGTTCTGTCCGTTTGTATCATTAATATCATTATTAATTAATTTAACAGTTTCTCTTAAGATTCCAAATTGAAGCTGAGAAAAGCCTAAACAGTGACAGTCTACCTTAACAACTCTGTGATCACCATGATGCCCTGCAGGAGATCAACAGAGATGCAGCTCTGTACATTTGCACGTCAGTAATGGTCTAATCTTTACTTTAAGAATATTTGGTTATTTCCCCCCGTGATATCAAAAATAATACCGTGTATCGAGAACTCTCACTGGGTATTTCTGAGAACAAGTGTACTACACGAAGGTTAAGGTGATGCAGTTTTGAAACGTACCTCTGCGATGCTGTATAAATACTTTCCCTGCTGCTGTTTGAGTGCATGCTAATAGAAATGCTCACGTGTTTACTGCTGCTTGTTTGTGGGGCATCTGTTTAACAGGACTCCAGCTGGCTTGAAAAACGAACAAACAGGAAGCAGACTGCTTTTGAATCCATTTCCTGGCTGATGTAATGGCGGGAATATCACTGTTAATGGTGGGAGCTAAAAGCAATTTCAGTTGTGTTCCTCTGGACAACTCAATGTCTCCCACCATGTGTTGGATTTATGTCTGGCAGATTCACAGTCACAATGCATCATTAATTTACTCTTGTCCCCAGGTCTGCCCCATAATCATAAATGAAGCCAGTGAAATATTGTGCAGCATCCTATCTGTATTGCTGACAGGCCCAGGAGCATGAAAAAAACCTGTGAAGACAATGCTGCTGTGTGTGACAAATCGGGTGTTTGACCTTGAGCTGTGTAACAAAAGCTAGTCGAGATGAAGAACAGACGATTGTTTTTGCTAAATCGAGCTAAAGCTTATTGTCAGGGATGAGTCAGCATCACCTGATGCCAGCACAGGAAACATTACATATTCATACATCAGGTAAACATACTTCACATGTACAACTAGAAATACATTCAAGTCTTGGGGGTGACCGTGGCTCAGGGGATTGGGAAGCTCATCTGTAACCAGAAGGTTGCCGGTTCGATCCTCCAGCTCTCTCTGTCCTGGTCGTTGTGTCCTTGGGCAAGACACTTCACCTACCGCCTACTGGTGTTGGCCAGAGGGGTCGATGGCGCGATATGGCAGCCTCGCTTCTGTCAGTCTGCCCCAGGGCAGCTGTGGCTACAACTGTAGCTGCCTCCACCAGTGTGTGAATGTGAGAGTGAATGAATAGTGGAATTGTAAAGCGTTTCGAAAAGCACTATATAAATGCAATCCATTATTATTATTTGACAGTGAATCCTGGACTATCCCCCGCTGGTGTTTCCTCAGCACTTGAAGGCACTTCTTCAAAACTAGTTCATTCAGCTACAACATGCTCACCATCCTGATTAACAAAACATGCACATAGATATTAAGATACAGAATACATATGCCCTCCAACTAATGCTAACCTGTCTTTGTGGTAGCTCACACCACAGTAGATGTTTGTGCCGTGATGTTGCACACGCATGCAGGCAGACAGACAAATACTCACGCAGTCACAGCGAGTAATAACAGAAATATGAATCTCATGAACATTACGCAGGAAGCACTAACTAACGATCCAGTTAATGATACTGGTGTAATTTCTGAAAACCTGTGTTGTGTAAAAATATATCACAGCAGAGCGAGCAAGGTCGGCGCTGCCAAAAGTCCACGTGTGCACCTTTGGATGATGTCATGTTCCTTCTGAAAAACTGACAGATACATTTTTCTACTGATCAACTAAAGAAAAGGAAACAGTTACAGCCGAGGAGAGCATCTGTGCATGATCCAGCGGCTCCACAACATCAGGCTGAATCGAATTCTTGAAATCCTGCTAATTACTGTTCTTGTTAAATTCATGTGAAAAAAACATCTTAAATTCTTAAAAGGTGTTGGTAATATAATTATTAGTCTTTGAATAAAATTGAATCTTTTTAGTTTTCTGAATTCTGAATTCAAGTATCTGAATTGTTCCTTTTTACTGTATTATTATTATCATTATTATTATTATTATTGCTACATCATGTAAATTTGTCACATTTAGAAAATATATTTTTGCAACACTGCCTACATTTACAGTAACAGTGGTATACTTCACCCTGCTTTCTTCTCTTTTATTTAGCAAAAATCTCAATAATTCTTATTTAAAAAATCATGTTTTTAAGCAACAACAGTCTTTTCACAAGATTATTTCCCATACTCTCCAGTTTGGTGCCACGCCTCCGCCCTAAATGTCTGTGGTTACAGGATATTTGAAGGTTCCTTGGATGTCAGGCATGTTTCACATCTCACAGTCATTTAAAGGGAATCTAATCTGTTACTGCATTTGATCCATTTCTGAGTAGATCTGCTTTTCTGATTGGACTCATTATTGGTCCACTTCCAGGCCTCATTTTAACTTTATGGACTTTTAGATACAATGTAATGAAATCATATTTGAATTAATGGCAATAAGCTCATTCTCTTCACATCTGAGTTTGATCTGCAGGAAAACCCGCTGCACTGTACTACACAACTCTATTTGTCCAGGACAAATATTCTTTGCTAACTATAGTCTTGCCCAATTTTTTGAATTGCATGGCTGCCTCTCCCTCACGCATCACTAAAAACTACATAAACAACAGTATCTCCATATCTACACTCGAGAAGAGCTCCAAGAACCCGACAGTGGCAACAACATGATGACTGGAGCCAGAAAGGTGAACTGCTGTACAGATGTTCAAAGGTGACAGTGGTGCCCGACCAATGAACCAGAACAGAGACCTGCCATATAACATGGAAGGCTGCTGTCTCAGCAGATATCACTGAACTACCATCAACAGCATAAAACTGATTGATTTACATGTTGAATGTGTTGATGTATACATGTTTGCTTCGAATAAACATGAGCTGATTTTTACCAGACACTTTAAGACCTCCATCCATTCGCTTCCGCTTATCCTTTTCAGGGTCGCGGGGGGCGCTGGAGCGAGAGGCGGGGTACACCCTGGACAGGTCGCCAGTCTGTCGCAGGGCTAACACACAGGGGCAGACAACCATTCACTCCCACATTCACACGTATGGGCAATTTAGATTAATCAATTAACCTATCCCCACAAACTGCATGTCTTTAGACTGTGGGAGGAAGCCGGAGTACCCGGAGGGAACTCACGCAAACACGGGGAGAACATGCAAACTCCACACAGAAAGCCCCCGGCCTGATGGTGGAATTGAACTCAGGACCTTCTTGCTGTGCGGCAACAGCGCTAACCACCGTGCCACCGTGCCGCCTATTTTACTTTACACTTTAAGACCTTCACCCAAAAATGCTTTTGGTAATATTTGATGATCTTGCCCAATCAGATAACTTGACGAGTTTGTGTAAATGCCAACAGGTACAATTACAGGTACAACTATTACATCTAATTCTGTCTGTAAAAGTCATGCAAACACAGGATAAGTGAGTGCAGATCTATTATAGTGAGATCATTGTGCCTTTTACATAGGACAAATTACTTTGAACACATCTGGAATGAAGTAGACTCCAAGACGTTTATTTGAATTAAACTGCAGATACACTCAGATGTTATTTTTTTGGTGGATCTATAATGTTTGAAGTAGGATATCAGACATTTTTCAGACATTTGAGCCACGATTAAATATATTAGACCAAGCACAGCTGCTATAAATCACTTCAGTTAATAATCTGGTTAAATATATTTAGACCACAGACTGTTTCTGCTTCACTATGTGTTTATGCATACTCTGCATTTCATTATTAATCTCTGGCTCTCTTCCACAGTGCCTCTTTGTCCTGTCTTCATCCTGTCTTCATCCCCTCACCTCAACCATTTTAAGCAGATGGCCCCGCCCCTCCCTGAGCCTGGTTCTGTCAGAGGTTTCTTCCTGTTAAAAGGGAGTTTTTCCTTCACACTGTCTCACACGGGGTCGTTTGATTGTTTCTCTGTTTTCTTGTATTGTTGCAGGATCTTTACAACATAAAGCATCTTGAGCAAATCGCTGTTGTGATTTGGAGCTATACAAATAAAGGTGAATTGAATTGAATCAAAGATCAGGCACAGCTTGACAGCATGCTATTCAAAGCTCTCTTACTGACCTACAGGGTCCCTCTGATTCTGGTGGAGCACCTTGCTGTTACTCCCATCCATGTTGGCCATGTTAATGGTGTTGCCATCTGTCCAGTACATTTTCCTTCATGAGAAGATGTGAAAAGAATATGTAGTAATTCAAAAAGGCAAAATATATCAAAGTTATACACCGCAATCAAAGACTGTTATGTTTTCTAAACTGTAACTTGAATGTGGGCCAAAACATTTGCTCTGACAGCCTTGTGAAAACACCTGAAGCATGTAGAACAGTTTCTATACAAGCAGGCTGTGATCCCTCGTTTTTCCAGGTGAGGCTTCCTTACACTCTGCACTGAAGGTGAAGTACTCATAAAGTGCACAGGCTGCTCTAATCTACTTACCCCTTGGCAGGGTGCACTACAAGGCACCTTGGCTTATCAATGCCGTGGATGATGGACGTCTTCAGGGACCCATCAAAGCGAGCCACATTGATTTGGGACTCGTCATTTTCAGAGCTCAGCCAGTATAAGTTCTTGGAAAGCCAGTCTAAAGCCAGACCGCGGCAGTTGACTATATCTGTCAGGAAGGGTGTGAAAAAGCTGTCAGGCTTGTGTGCTTCAATGAAATACACGAAAACAAGATAAATAACAAGCAAAATAACAGCATACACACATGCATATATAATGCAGAACAGATGAAAACAGCAAAACATAATCACTGTGATAATAATTAATCTCAGTTACCAAACTTTAATATAATGAACACCTCTAAAGTCTAAAGACGTGCACGTTTGTGATTCCAGTGTGCAGAAAATAACATGATGTACGAATCCACACCCAACTGTGCTGGTATACCTGCAATCTCCAAACAATTATCCTTATGTCATATTTAATATATTGATCATAAGAATATACAAACATGTGCATAATAATGTAATAAGACACAATAGTAATAACCACCCGATGTATACTGGTATATATGTGTTTTATGTTTCTGTAACAGTCGCTCCACTGATGAGCTCTTTAGCTGAAATTCTGGTTTTAATGCTAAATTTGATTTTTGTCGACATCCAGGAATTTTGAGCTCTACTGTTTTATAAACATTATTAAAACATTATCAATTTCTTTGATTAAGATACCAAATTAAAGTTATTTACTTGCATTCCTGAACAGAAAAATATGTTTAAAGTGAATCTTGACTCCTCAGAGAAAACTGTGGAGTCAGCTCGTCGTTGTCCTTATAAACATGTTTTTGACAGATTTCTCAAATATTTGTGTTTCCTTGTTTTCAGGACAGCTTGTCTGATAAATGTATTGAGCCGTGTAAACAAAACAAAAACCTTCAGGGTATCTTTTCATTTATTAACGTCTGGAATCGACTCACCTAAGGAGATGACAGTCTCGAGCTGGGTGCCGTTGATGAACGCTCGTTTGATCGTTTGAGTTTTGATGTCGGCCCAGTAGATCCTCTCCTCCTGGGAATCGTAGTCCACCACGGTGACATCATCGATATCTGGCACCGTCAGAGCCGTCATGACGTTCATGTAAGGGTCGTCGACGTCCACGCCACGGATTTCGGACCGCCGCACATACAGGAGGAACCTTTTCAGCGCTGGTGAGATAATTAAGCAACCAATCACTTGGCATAGTGCATTTTCTGTTTTCATGGACAGGAGTTAAAATAATGACTGATATGGACGCTGGTGGCAATCTAAAGAAAGAGGAAATATAAAAGGTGTTCCCACTCACCAAAGCAGGACTGTTTGTTGGTCGAAAGCTTCATGAGGTGTGGACAGGTGCAGGAGGCTGTGCGGTTGTAATTGATGAGACACAGATGTGAACAGGGACCACGTCCATCGTTCTTTTCACACGGGTTAGGAACTGACGGGAGCGAGGAAAGGGAGGAAAAAACAACAAAGTAAAATGACGAGTTAAGAGATCAGACGGGATAATAACTGGATGTGGACTCGACTAAAAAGCCTGGTTGACATTTACAGGTCCGTCTGACTGCATGTAAGGAAACGAAAGCATCGCCGTAAACCACTCTGATCGTGATTTTGCACTCGTGTGGCATTAAAGCAGGAGAATAAATGAGAAAGCATGAAAGTGGGGCACTTCTGAAGAGAATAAATGAAAGCTCCAACACAAGTTATGAACAAAGGTCACACTCACAAGAGAAACGGCGAAAAAAGTCAAATATGTTAGGACGTCTGTTCTTAAACACAGACGGAGAAAACGTTGGATTTGCAGCTGATCCTGACGTGTCACTGCAAGTTGCTCTCCTGATGAATTTGGAGGTTTACAAATACATGAAAATTATACAAATAAAATCTATTTCATTTCGTCTTTCATATTCTGCCTTTCATATTAAAGGTGACAGTATCACTTGTGCTTCTATTACCACAAACTAAACTGAGCGGTGCCCTTGTAGGCGCAATACAAAGGACTGAGTTTGCACCATTTCTTACTGTACTCTCTTCACACTAAATCACCTCAGTCAGACTAAAGAAAATCACCCACAGTTCAATAATTTCTCATCATGCTGCAGTCATATTTCATGCATCAGACAAAAGCATTTCTCTATCTACTCTGGATGATTCATGTCAAACAAGCTCATTCAAAGTTTATTTCCCAAGCTCCTTCAGCAGCACACTGGAGAACCTCATTGCATTACAAATGCGGCTCATTTAGACTGAAAAGAAGCATCTCTGTCTTTGCATTCTGGAAACAACACCCGGCCGACTCAGTATGCTAACAAGGAAACACGGTAACGTTACTGCACTCGGCTGAATCGCCGTGTCGAGGAGCGACGGGCAGCAACATCGCAGCCAAAGTGTTGCTTTATTTGAAACTTTCAGATTTCTGTGCAGCAAATGCAAAGCAGCAGAAACTGTTACCTCTCAAAAACAATAAGAAAACAAACAAATTCATTTTCTGTTAAATCCTCTGAATGCATAACTGTTTGTGTCCATCATTCACTAAAGGAACAGAAGAAAAAAAAGGTAGAGCTATCGTCAGCTGTACGTATAGAAAATTACTAATTTCACGCCACTAAATAGATTATAGTGAAAAACTGACCCAACTGCTGAAAACAGAAACTCAGTGGAGACATGAATGACTATGCAGTCTAATCACTGTGGCTGAGCTTAATGTAAGTACACCATGATGTTACAGAAACACATCAGCATCAAATGATTCTGTTATTGTGTTGGTTAAACTGTCTAAAGTATAGATTTTTATGTTACTGGCTCTTTATAACGGCAGAGTGAAAATAGGCTTCTTGTTGCTGTTATTCATTCAAATTGCCCCGATGCTCCCCTGGGCTCTCCTGGGCTCCCCTTTGGCACCTGCTGGAAGCTTCAGAGGGAAGCTGGGTGTTGTGCTCATCTCTCCCACCTTCGTTTTTTTTCTGGTCCAGATGTTCAGGGGTCAGTGAAGCATCACATCCTGAGACACAGGTTCTGGCTAAAGTGACTAATAGTGAGCTCATCCCCACTTGAGCTTTTTCCAGAAAGGATTCAACGCGCTGTCTCTCTTCTTTGGGTGAAAGACCTGGCTCACACTCATCTACCGTGACTGTGAGGACAGAACGTCCACTGACACTGAGGTCCCTGTGTTAGGACAGGACTATGTCTGTTATTAAAGACAACATGATGCCATTTTTAACTAACCTGCTGAATTCAGTGAAGAGACTGCCTGATAGCAGGCGTGTGGGAGAGAAATGATACAGCACAGAACTACAATATTGTATCCATACAGGGACACCAAATAGATTTTATTAAATATTTAAACTAAATTGTAAATATAAATTGAACTTTTTAGTACAAGAATGATAAAATCAATAGCTTTTTTTAAAGGTGGTGCAACAAGAAGGGCGTGGGTTTGACTGCAGTGTGGGGCCTGTGCAGAGTTTGGGTGTTCTCTCAGTCCACAGACATACACGGGGTCAGGCTAATTAGTGGTGCGAAATTCACTGTAGGTGTGAATCAGTGGTTGTTTGCCTCTATGTCTGTGAGAGACTGGTGACCTGTCCACAGGGTAGCCTGTGACACCTGAACTGGATAAGTGGATGGTTCAAGGTTCAAGGTTCTTTATTTGTCACATGCATAGTTATACAAGTATAACACACAGTGAAATGTAGCCTGACACGCTCCTCGACATGTGCAAAAATTTAATTCACATTAAGTGAATTAAATAAGAATAGACAATCTGACTATTTTACAGAATAGACAATATAAACATATTTAAAATTAAAGGAATTTGCAATGTACATTGTGCCGGTGGGTTTAGAGTGTCTGGAAGAGAGTCCTGTCTCAGTCAATTATAGATGATGTGAGAGGGCGGGTGTGTGTGTGTGGGGGGGGGGGGGGTTTGGTTCAGGGCCCGGATGGCTTGGGGATAGAAGCTCCTCTTGCCATCCGGGCCCTGTTGAGTGTATGAACTGAGATGACGTTAGCACACATTAAAACAGAAAACCCAACGAGCACAGGACACACTTACCGTGACCAAGGTGAGAAATCGAGAAAGTAACACAATCCAACACCGACTGCAAAGTTTTGGAAAACCATCGCTTTTCTTAAACACTCCAAACCCTGTAAAGCAGATCCGCACACAGCCGTACCCTGGCTCTGCAGAGAAGCATAACGCTGGGTACAGTCTGATTAACTCAGATGCATGAATGTCACAGGCTGTGTGTAACCCACCTAAAATTTGCCTAATGAAAATGAACTGCTGTTCCCAAAGAATGTCAGTAGGTGGCACTATGAGATTGTTTAGTGCTTGTGAACTTGAGTTGATGTAGAGAAGGAGAATAGCGCTAAGGCCACGTATGCTGGTCGGAGCTACTCACCGAGTTTTTCTTTAATCCTTGTTCAAGAAAAAGGTTATGTGTGAAGACACAAATTGGATTTTACTCTTCCGCTTGTTGGGAAACGCGGACACTTTTTGTTGATGCCGATGTACCTCTGTTTTTGTGGTTTTTGTTCATTTCCGGTGAGTTGACTAACTGCGCTAGCATAGCAAGCTAATCGTTAGCTAATCATTAGCTAAGTGTAATGTAAATTTCATATGTTCCTTTTAAGTGCTGTCTTATCTTTTTATTTCTTCACTTGTGAATGTTTTAAACCAATCGGAAATATTTCTTTGGAAGCTAGTAGGTAAGTTTTATTTATTGTAATGAGATGATAAATATGAGCAGTCTTTGGCTAAATAGTACTGCGACCACGTTTTGCACTTTCCTCGTGCATCAGTAATGTACATTCTCTCAATTCATTGGATTGATGTGACTGCTGTTCACAAAATATGAGATCTGAGTTAAATTTGTATGATGTGGAAATTGTTTTAAGGTTCTTGGATTAATTTTATTGTCGATTGCATTAAGTCGTTATATACAAAGAGTGAAAGGCATTTGGTCACTAGTGTTGATTAAGTTGTTATATGATATTCATGTAAAATATGTTCACTGCCCTGTGCAGGTTGGTTTTTTTGTTGGAGTCTAAAGTTGCGAGCCAGGATTCCGGATCCCCAGCTGCGATGCAGGAAAGGTTTCCAGCCTACTTTGAAGTGACAACTGCGTTACTTCTTGACAGATAAGCTTATGAGATCTCAGAACAATACACTACCCGGGTCGTACTACTAACATTAACACTATACACACACCTGAACTGAAAAGATCTCTGAAAACTGAACTCTAAAACTGAATACACGGACTGACAAATATGGACTATTGGAACTGTTGTGAACTGTTGAATGACTGTTTTTGGTTTTGTTTTGAATAAATGTTGACTGTTCTTTTAGCTGTGTGTCATTCGCTCCTTAGTCGATTCCTAGAGAACATAAGCCCAAGATCCTAACTTTCTCTACATTCAGTAGTGGTAAAGTATCGTGTGTTACATGTGGATGTGACTATAACAGCTCATGATGTCACAGAGGACCGGCGACTGTAATACCTGTAGTACCAGAGTAAACACGTGCTCTACTCTCTAACACGCACAGTTCAGTTTGTTAAGCATATGCAACGTTTATTTACTAATTTGGTCTTAATGACGTGTTAATCACTCCGTCTCCTTGACAACCACATTTTGCCGTAACAAAAATAGAAAAAATATTAGATAAAATTAGGGCTGTCAGCGTTAATCGCGTTAAAATGACGTTACCGCCAAAACTGCGTTAACGGAGATATGCCGCGTTAACGAGCTGTCCAGCCCCACGCAAAGGGTGATCCGCGTTAACGCAGTTTTGGCGGTAACGTCATTTTAACACGATTAACCTGACAGCATGTTGAAAGTTGCAGTGAACGCCTGTGCAGGCTCAGATGATTCCCATTTCAAGTCGAGCTTCTCCAACAGTTCAACAGCATCAGTAGAACTCACTGTCATCACCCTGTTGTGCACTTACTCTCTAATATACAGTCTTAAAGAGGCGATAAGCTAAAGTAACCTGCTCTGTCCTGGTGTCTCAGGTCCATAAAGCCTCGGCTCGTTCAGCGCCTGCGTGCAGCTTTACCGACAGATCTTGGTGATGATAGATAAAACAGTGGTTACCATGTGCATCACACATGAGGAAGTCCAAGGAGGACAAGGCTGATACTTGATGGAGATGGAGACATCGATCACATTCTTGGCACATGTGACCAAACTGTCAAAATCCAGGTTTTTATTTTGATGCATCTGTTTTACAAATAAATCAAAATTCAATGTCAAAGCACCCGTTTTGGGCAAAAAAAACTGTTGATTGAAAATGCAGTCTGTGCTATTAATTTCAAGCCTGGCACTGTATCTCACAGCCCGATCTGCATCTCAAATAAAACTGGCTTACACGTGTAGGCCTCCTGTCAGATAGCTCATCAACTCTGCTTCTTTTGTGGTCAGAAACTTGGCTTCTTAGCGTCTCGCTGAATCGATTACCTGTTCCACGGTGATGCGAATACAGATTTGGAGTGAATATTAATGAAGTTTCAGAAGTATTTTGAATATTTTCTGCAATCACAACACCCCATTCACACTTCTAATTGATTTGCTTATTGGACATGCCACAATTATTCACTGGCAGATGTGCTTCTCATTCAGCAGCTTCCATTATTCACATTTTGTACAAGAAAAAAAGGTAATATAAGCCAATTACAGTAATATGGATGGTGGAAAAAAAAAAAATCATTCAAAAGGTATCATTAACTCAAGCTAGCTAATTCTCTGCATGACTACCTTTTCATTCAGACACATGCTCATTGACTGACAGGCCAAATTAAGGCACAGGCAGAAGCTGGAATTAATTGCAATATGCTTCATTTTTCTTCCCTTTGCTACATGAGACTGAATCTATCCACGGTCAGTTCCTCTAGTACTACAGGATTAAACCCAAATTCAATTTTTTTATTGGTGTTATAACTGAATGCTCTGGTTCATTATTTCAAACTCCTTAAACATGTAGGTTTTACATGTTGTACACACATCCAGCCATCGAAGCGTTCCCGTTTCTAACAACAAAGCCAGAAATAACGAGCTCACCTTGTGGTTGCCTGCTGGGGTGGAAGATCTGCAAGTCAAAAGGCTGAGCACTCGTCTTCTGGATGACCGTCACATTTTGCCCGGTCCACTTATTGGCTCTCGCTAAAGTGTTCGTCCTCCAGTCCGTCCAATAAACACTGCCCCCAAAGAGAGACACGGCGAAGGGGTGGGACAGGTATTCGTGGCCCCTGAGGATCTCGATGACGCCCGTACCATCGTAGAGGGCAGAGAAAATGGCGTCGGAGCTGTTCAAGAGAGACCGACAGCGTATCAGTGCTTTAAACGACTCTTCAAATGCATCGAAGGGGACAAGTGGATATAGGGAGATCACAGCGAAACCCTCCAGTCCACTGATGGAGCTACTAGATTGTTCAAGACCCACTTAAACCAAGAGATGGCCATTGTACCAAATATTACATTTTCTCCATTATTTCATGCCTGCTGGGAGGATTTAATGTCACACATGCCTCAGAAGTCCTAAAAAGAAGATGAAGACTAACCGTGCATCGGTCCAAACAATTCTCTTTTCCAAATGGTCCAGTGTTAGTCCGTTAGGCCAGGCTCCAATCTCCATGTCCTTAAACACAATGTGTCTGCCTCCTCCGCTCATTGATGCAGCCTCGATTCGGGGGAAAGTAGCATCCCAGTCGGTCCAGAAGAGGATCCTTGGAAAAAGAAAAATGTATCTGTTTATACAACAGACAAAGAAAAAATGTACATCCACAAAACTGCCTGTTAGGCTTTACAAGCCATCACTTACTGCTGTTTGTCAGAGCCAGAAGCTGAAAAATGGGGTAATTGCTCACAATAAAATGATGCTGTAACTGCGTGTATTAACACAGACAGTGGCAATGATGATTGTCCAAGAACAGCACCAGCGATCCGGCGCAACCCTCAACATCTGTGACAGGCCTGGAAATGGGAGGCCATCTGTTTTATTATGACTTTTCACAGCTCAATGAGGCCTGAAAATGAACACCATTATTGATGTGGCCAGGACACTACCCTGTCCTACTCCAACGCAGCAAACATCAATGCTAACGCCGGTCCACAAAGTCATCCAGAACGGACGGCAAACCGGGTCCTCGAGCTTAAATCACACACCGACGACAACGAAACTGTGTTAGGAAGAAATATCCTCGACCAGATCGATAGCCTTATTCACTTGATAAGGCCTCCCTGATCAATGACCCACTACTTTGAGTGGATTTGAGTAATTAGATTAGAATTATTGCCCTGTAATGGAAATGCGCCTTTAGGCACCAAAAGCAGCCATTAATCCTACTCTGCACAAGCATGAAATGTACTGTAGTCATCCTCCCACTATAGGGGGAGTGCATGAGCAGATTACTCATTTCTTAAGAGTGTTAAATTGATTTTTGGAAAGTCTGGCTTTGCTCTAATCTTAAATGCACTGGCCAAAATATACAACTCCTGGTTAGTTCACAGTGAAATCCTAGCAGCACACCAGCGGCAGAGGCAAACCGATTCAGTGTCATGCTTCATTTGCTGATGATGAATGCTGTAGATAGAGTGTAAAATTAACTCGACTTCCAGGAGCGAAGTGCTTACGCACAGAACCGATTTCTTACTTTTGCTCTTGGAAAAAAGTAACTCAATTATTTTTAACATGTCTCAGGTTTTTTTTTTAATGTCAAGCAGTGTCATCTTAATGGGTAAAAAACTGTAGAGATCTATTATATTTATTATTATTATTAAGCACTGATGCAAAGCACTGAGGGTAAATTAAGATTGTGGGTGCGTACATGTTTAGGCATCCTTGTGAGGACAGAAAATTGGCATGTTACTAAACTTGTGGGACCAACAGTCGCGTCTTTTACTGCTAAATTTAAGCTCACAGTACACTGCCTATGTCAAAAGAGCAGTGAACCACACTGCACTGGATCAAACAGGACCACCCACCCAGGTAAAGGGTCGGTCATATTTCTGACTGGACATTTTGCTCCAGACCAGAACAGTGCAAAACTCAAAATAATAAAGAAGTTTTCATACGCTGGCCATGAATGCCATAAACGTCCTGGTGATTCAGTCTTCTAATGACTCCTTTGGCCGGTTTCAGGGTGGGATGATTGTACAGCACACATCTTTGAATGACTTTAACCTCCTGAGACCCGAGCACTTTCATAGCATGCATTTTTAATTTCTCTTTTCTATTTGGCTTTATAGAGTTCGATAGAACACCATAAAGTCACAACTGACTAATGATGTGCAAAACTCTTTATTTGGAGTCTGAACACAGCAGCATTTAGTACAAAAACAACATGAGAAACAACAACGGTGCCCCTTTGAACAATGTGGCTTATTTGAAAGAGCAAAATTTAGTATTGTGGTCTAGACAACCCAAAATGTGACGTCCCCATATGTGGACGCCCGGTCCTAGGAGGTTAAATAACAACTTCAATTCTTTTTGGATCGTCTCTAAACTACACAGGTCAAAAGTATACAGACAGGCTCAAATACGTACACTCACCTGGTTTAATAACTGAAATAACCGACTACAAGTGATGATGTCTCTGTGGCAGCATAAAGACTGTTTGACAGCGCTCACTGGACTCACCAATACTTCCTCGGAAAAGTCCTCAGTAAAGGTCTCAGGACAATTACATATTCACACATGCTGGGACAGGTTTCATCAATTCAAACAAAAGTATGTAGATATAAGGACGTGTCATCAGTTTCTGAAAGAAGACCTAAACTGTCATCCTGGGATGTTCAGGAACAAACCAATGCTCAAGCTGCCATGAACTGGAAACAGCTGCAACACCAGTGTGACCGACCACACTGGAACCAGTTTTACATCGCCGTGGACTGAGACGGTGCCCGCCAAGAAAGAAGGCCCTGCTCTGAAATCCACACCACCCTGCTGTCTGGACAAAGGTTTTATGGTCAGAGGAGACAAAGACTGAGTCGTTTGGCTAACTGACGAGAAAGGTGAGGATGACCTCACGGAAAGCTCCGATATTCAGATCCAAGCCTTTGTTATGCATCGATGTCGGTCCTGACAGAAAACATTCACCTGACTTAAAGCAGATTTAAACAACAATCCTCACCTACATGATGTGTGTTAAAATGATAAAAAAGCATGATTGTAATTACTTTCAGACCTTTACCAGTTTATCCATCTTTTATTCATTTACTTTGTGTAACACAGACAGCACGTGGACACAGCCGAGCATCTCCACTCATAGAAACAAGACATAACCTGTACCTACTTCCCACTAACTGAAAAGAACTTTTGAGAAGATGTAAACTATTAAAAAGAAAACTATTATGCACATAATAGCATCATTGTTTCACTAACTGAGATAAATATATACACATATATCCAGATTAAAGAATAACAACGTCTGCAGCGCTCTGAGGCTGAAACTTTATGTCCTGAAGTTTGATTCTTCCTGTTCCCACGTGCTGGAATATGTTTCTTATAAAGGAGATTTAAATCACTCTAATCCAAAATGCATTATTACAACAAAAACACACGTGAGGTACCTATAAAGCCTGCAACCTTTAAACAATGCCTCGTGCATTTCAAGCTAAACATGACGAACTCCCACTGTTCTCGGTGCAGCTCTTTCTCTTCAGGCACCAACAACATACAAAGTCTCCAGATGTGTCGTATCAGCGGCTAATAATGAGCTGGACCTGTTACACTGCTGTTGCAGACATGCTTGCTGACTGTAGGGCACAGAAAAGTCATTCATTTCAAAGCCACAGATCATTCTGCAAATACCCTCTCTGTGCATCTCAGCAGGATAAACAACAGCACGATTTGAAAACTGGGCCCAGAGGGGAATGATTCAAATAAGAATAAAGCTTTTATTTTTTAAAAATGGTGGTTAAAGTGTTTCAGAGAATAACATTCTTGAAGATCAAGAGAGAATGGGCAGTAAAGCATATAAAGCAGGAGGTACAGCAGCTCTTATTACTGGAATAAAGAGCAAAGCACTACTGACTGGATTTTATAACTGCTGCTTTAATGAACCCCAACATGACAGACATGTTCATACATCAAGGCTGATGCAGACGGGAAAAGCAGACGGAGGATGTGCGTGGTTTTTTTCTCATAATTTTAGAGCCTGATGGAAAAACAGCTACCGAGTCTGTAAATGAGGGAGCTGGTGCCCAACGTACCCCTGTCCCGGGTCGAGAGCGATGGCCCGCGGGTGCTCCATCCCTCCGGCTATGAGCGTAGTGCGCATTTCTCCGTTAAGCTTGGCCACCTCGATCTGGTCCAGATTGCTGTCGATCCAGTACAGCTTCCCAGTGATCCAGTCCACAGCCAGACCCTCCGGAGTGGCCAGGCCGTGCTGCACGACCACCTCGATTCCCGTTACCCCTGAAACAGCATTGGCAGCAAGAACGCATGACTTCACGTTCTTTCACATTCATTCAGCCCTGAACTTTTCTAATCGCCGCTCGACTGAACCGCGTGCCAGAAGGCAAATGTCTGGATGAGTCAGATCGGACATTTAACAGAGCCCTGCTAGCTCTTTAAGTCAGTGTGATGTGTGATTGAGTCCCTGTGAGAACAGACCCTAACCCTGGGCGCTGACAGCTGCATGCTCTGCTCGAGTGCTGCACGTTCCCCGCACCAAACTGCATGTCCTCAGTACTTCAGAGGACTTCAGACGACGCTTAGACCTGATACTGCCAACAGTTTGCACTCATCATGTGTGGAAGTAGCTCATACAGCACTGACATAACCGACAGTCAGCAGGAAGCAGTGGTTAGTGCAGAAAGACATTCATGAAGCAAACAAAGAAACTCTGAATAATCTGGAGGGAAGCTCTTTAATACAAAAAAAGGCAAATGGATTATAAATATATTAAAATCCATCTGTTTACAGCGATTCTCACATGGATGGACTTTTGTGGGTGTTTCACAAAGGGTGGAACAGCCACAGAGGTGATATCTACTGCTCCACAGAGGCAAATAAAGGCTCGGGCTCAGTGAATGCACTGCCACCCACAAAAATAAAGAGCGAATGAGAAGTTCTGATTCATCATTTTATGAGACTTTGTACTACAAAAGCTTTAGACTTCTGCAGTATTTTTAAGTTTGGTCGACCTGAGATAAATTGTAAGGAGACAATATCAGCCCTGTGTAGCAGAAATGAGTCTGTGTGACAGCAGCAGGATAAAACAGAACAATATCATCGTCGCTGTCTGAGAGGAAAAATGAGCGAGGCGTGAAGGTCTTTACTGACAGCGACGCAGTCTTTAGATGAAGGAATCTGTGTGTGAGAGCATACCTCCAGACTCTGAGAGCTTCCCCCTGTAGATCTTATCTTCCACCACATCTGTCCAGTAAAGGAGGCTGTGGTTGAAGTGGAAGTCTAACGCGATGGTGTTCCTCAGTCCTGGCACCAGCAGGCTGTAGTCTCGTTTGTGAAGGTCTATTCGTCGTATCTCGTGCCGGATCGAGAAAATGACGAAAGCCTCAAAGGGATCTAGTGAAGGCGAGACGGTCGAAATAAGTTTTATTCTTATGTGTAAATTATCAACGTACCATGAGAAGAATGAGACTGTGGCCGTCTTCATCAGGATTTTCACTGTAAGGTATGAATGACACAAAGACACATTTCTGATTATTGTTACCAAATATATTTAAAAACAGACAAGATAGCTGCATAAAAAATAATAATAATCTACCATGAAAACAAAAATCAACCATGACCCTCATGAATCACGTGACTAGATATTTGGTAAGACTTGCAGGTTTTTGTCGTTTTGTAAAGTCAAAATAATGACTCTGCAAACCGGATGCACATGTGCACATCGCCGCTGACCTATTCTGCTCCTTTTTCATCTGTGCTGTAATCTTCCACCTCTCCTATTCATCCAGCTGAGGCCTAACGCTGTGTGCACACTGAGCATGAAGCAAATTCAATCTAAAGAACAGCTTTATTATTTTTATAAGTCCTGCAACAAAGTGGAGACACTGACGCGCACATAAGGCGGCAGATGGATGTCTTTTAAGGTGGTCAGCGTTGTCGTCTTGCAGTAACCACACAGTGCCAGCTCCTGTTATTAAACTATATCCTCCACACCGAGGAATTAAATGATCTTGTTTAGCAAATATTAGAGCCACGAGTCTGCATGGCTGCTGCCTTGTTTAGTGAAGTCACTGTCCTTCCCTGCTTTACCTAAAATCAAACATCTGCTTCCCTTTTCCATTAAAGTGAATGTCAACCCTTGTGCTAACTGCTAGCAGCTAGCTTTAAATGATGCCATAATACCGTTGAACATTAATGGAAGCCTGAGCGTGCTCCTGTGCTATCAGGGCTGCATGCTGCAGCACATGCAGATACGTAGACGCTACAATCAGAGATCGCAGGCTCTTTTGTTCCCTAGAAGACATTTTAATAAGTCACACAGCACAGAGCCGCTGTTCGTGTTATTAATGACAACTGCTTTTTGTAACAGTAAAATTTGCATAGTAATTAAAACAATTAAGCTTAATTTGCTGCAATATATTCCCTTTACTCGGCTTCCACTCGGCTCAGCGCGCTGTGCAGATGACACGCTTTTAAACGTTTCTCATTGGCTCACGCCATAATGTGGCGCGCATTTATATGCATCAGATGCAGCCAAACCGATGTGTTGCCAAGCACTTTGGGAATCAACGCGCGGCATTTTCCCGTTTCTGAAAAAAGCAGATACATTTGTAAGTCGTGTCTTTTGAGGAATAAATGCTGCAGGGTCTCTAAGAAGTGTCTAAATCTAGCGACAAGTCGTAAAGCTGGCAAACCGCGCTCCCAATCCCAAACTCTCCGGCCTCGCCCACCGAGGCTCCGCGAGGCTATTTCTGCCTCCAGTGCAGCTCGTCTCCTGAGAGGCGCACAGCTAACACTTGGAACATGCCACACATGGACACTTGTACACAAACTGCACTTAGTATTTCAAAAACTTTTGCAAGTCTTTTCTTCACAGCACGCTTTACTCAGTCGCACTTTAGGGAACACAGATGTAATTAAAACTGTGTCCTTGCCTCAATGTCACATCTCAGTGCTGCGACCAAACTAGCTACAATGCTTCTGCAGAGACGACGTGTACTCACAGCTTTTTCCCCCCAACAAGCCATTTATTACTGCGATATGAAAAGAAAGAAAAGACGTGAGCTCTGGACTTCACAAAGCATCCAGCAGCAACGCTTCTCAGGATTCAGGTGCAATGCTTGTGTTTGCATGCAAAATGTGATTTATGATGAAGCTGTACAATTCAGATCAGCTCCCAGAGAAAATTGTGTATTTTCCTGCGTTAATGTAAGATTAGAGCTGCAACTGCCATCAATCTCAGCGCCAAAGAGAGAAGCGAGTAATCAAAGCGAGGTCCATAAATCTGAACGCGACAGTCCAACAGCATGTGTGCAACTATTGTGTTGCAGCGGCTTCAAAGCGGTCTAATCAAATGGATTAGTGAGTCACAGCAATCACATTAGGAGAAAGTTTGACTTTATTATGCGATGCCAGGCCGGTTAAACGTGTGTGTTTGTGCGATGCTGGGCCTGAGGTGAGTCAGCTGGCAGAGCTGGCTCACTCAGCATCAGAGGAGATGGAAACAGACAGTTCTCATGGCAGCCGAGCCTCTTCACATTTGATTGGATTTGAACAGATAGATACTCTAAATCACCATCTATTACTGTTCTTCAGACTACCTCTCCACTTTTTTACCACTCACAGACGCTAACACGAGGACCTTCTCATTACGTTCTCATGTTTCAGCCGCTACTGTCCGCAGAATCAATCGATTATACGTTTCTCTATAATTAAAACTTACATTTTTCAATTACTCGCTCGCACCGCAGCTGAGATTTCAACTCAAAATCAAATGCGGTGCAGGTGCATCACGGCCAAGGACAAATGTATTATTACTGCAGCCACAGACCGGCAGTGCTGCACGCTGGAGGTAGCCTGCAGCATCACTGAAACAAACATTAGAAGGCTCGGGTCTGTTACCTGTGCTGTGACAGCTGTCGCCGTCCGAGTCGAGCATCCATCCTGGATAACAGGAACACTTCACTGTGGTCTTGTACTGCTCACACACTTGGCTGCACTTCAGGTGACGGCTGCAGTAGTCCACCACCTCACACGTCTTGTTGCTGGAGTCCAGGTGAAGCCCGGGGGGACACGAACACACAACTCCTTTGCCCGGTGCCACAGTGCACTGGTGACTGCAGCCCCCTCTGGCTACAAGGCACAAATCTGGGGTGAAGAAAGGTCCCGAAATCTTAGAAAGTACACAGAGATGAATCTGTGTCTGTCTGACAGGAATCCTAAAGGTTTAATATTTGAGCATAAGAAAAAACATGTGGTCTTTTAAACTGTGAGCTGCTGCAGACATCATAAGTCAAGCATAAAGGTGGTGTGTAATGAGCAGGCACATAAACAGCAGGTGGGGCAGATTCATGAGGAGAAGAGTGGCGTCTATTTGCATTTAAAGCAAAGCAGGAAAAAACTCATTTTTTCTAGAAATTACATAAAAAACAAGTCTTAACTTTGTGCTCCTTATCCTGTCGTAAAGTTCTTGTTAATTAGCAGCTCGAGATGAAAAATCGAGTGAAAATGAAGCTGCTCTGTTTCCCTCACTGTGAACGAGCCGCTGATTTCAAGACCTGGACTTAGCAACATAAGGAGAAATGGTCACAGTTGCTAAATGGTGGGTGTGAATCCTGCTGAGCTGCTGCAACTCAATCAGACCCCTGAGGTCCCATCTGAACACAGCCTAATTTTCAATGAGGAGCCAGAAGGCCTCTTTTAGCTACAAAAACACTTGAGGGTCCTGTAAGGCCCCCACGAGGCTCGGCTAGTGATGCTCTTGAAAATGAACCTCCGTGTTTACGCTGTTCACTTTTAAGAGATTAGATGGCAAGAGCTGCTCACATGAGATAATCTGTTTCATCTGAAGGCTGTTGGACAAACACTTGCAGACTTTTCTTCATATTCTGTCCCTTTGGTCTCAACAGACACCAGTTACATGCTGACGGGACACCGAAGAGCTCCACTGGGAGATTTCTGGCATTCCCAACATCACAACATACTTGCATATCACACTTGTGATGATGTGAAACACTGTAAATGCAGATTTGCCTTTAAACAAAGGCTTGCTTGTCTTTGTATCGACTTTCTTTGGTCCCAAACTGCTGATACACATCAAGTTTTCATTAATCCATCCATGCAGAAAGTGCATCGTTCAAAGTTTCCGTGGATGGAAGTCATTATTTTTGACACTTTCTCTTTAGTCTTCCCACTTAAAATGATTCTTATATGAAACATTCTCTCGTGGGCTTGAAAGGTGGGTGTAAATGTTCCTGAGGAAGAACAGCCGTTACAGTCAGCTTGGATCTCGCCGTTGACAAGTTTTGTCATATGTCTAATTATCCGCTGTGTAACTTGTCAGAATCTGTTGACACTGGTATGACTCAACTACTCCGGAAACTTTTCCAACCTTTTTCTGACTGAGCGTTTGATGAGCTGTCCGCATTAGCTGTCCACAACAAAAGGCTGCGTTTGGAAACCTCAGCGCCAGAAAGGAAAACGAGAAAAGCCGGAATTTTTACAAAAAGTGTGACGGCGGTCGGTAAAACGCGATAAAACAGAAGAAGCGCGTGGGTGAGCTTTGCTCTGGATGTAGGCGGAGCCATGTGTAGAACATTATATTCACTGGTTGATCCAGTGTTGTGAAATTAGATCATCAGTAATCATACACGACTCTTGTGTCCACATACTTTAGACATAAGACATCATTACCACAGATGGGTCCTTCGTCGGAGCGATCCGCACAGTCCACTTTGCCGTTGCAGATCTTATCGGGCGTGAGGCAGACCGAGGAGTCGTTGGCACACGGGTACTTGGGCGGCTTACACACAGCCGACTCACACAACTCTTCGTCCGAGCGGTCCTCACAGTCGATGTCCCCGTCGCACACCCAGCTCTTTGTGATGCACTTGCCTGCAGGAGCCGAGCAAACATTAGCACAAATCTTTCAAGCAGGTGAACGTTTGATGACTAACTGATGAAATCTCTTTATTTCTAACATTCCACAGGATTCAGAAATAAAGCTCCTTGCTGATGCATTCAGGGGGAGATGGATTTCTCAGTTCTTTTGTCATAACCTTAAAACATAAACGCCATGTATTATTCCCAGAAGGCCACAGTCAACAAGCTGCTTCTCAGGTTTGTGTTTAAACTAATGAAAAAGTCCACATACAATCAATATTCCCTGTGCTGTGCAAAGGAATCTGATTGGTAAATCCCTCATTGCGGGCAGAAAGACGTAGGTAGAACCACGAGGGGGGGTGAATAACAGAGACACTGGGATGTATCTGCATGCTTTTCACTTCCTCACTCAAAGCTTGTATGTTTTCCACATTTTCGATCCCACCGGCTGTGTTTGGTGCCAGATCGGTGCAAACTCACATGGGATGGTGACGCGACTGCGAATGCGTATGTTTGCTTTTAAATAAAAATGCATTTACACGATGCTGCTGATTTAACCCGTTATATTCTAAATGTCTCATTTAGTGGCACCGCAGTTACAAAGATAAACACAACACAACACAACACAACACAAACACTTCTCCATGAGTAAAATATGCTCGACACTTGGGGCGCAGATGCTGTGTTGGGCTGTTTTTGTGCTAATGCACATGGACAAGGAGGTTAATCATTTGTGTAATTGAATTAACCAGTCTCCATCCTGAACATTTCACCTTGAACGACACAGCCTGAAAACCGTACAGTCTGAGAGCAGAGGATGGATCGAGGATGTAAAAGAAGGGAAACATTTTTATTCAGAGTGGGAGGCACGAAGGGGAAACCTCCTTCTGAGTGGATTTATTAAACATAGCTATTGCTTATTATTATTTTGAGGGTGAAATACATTTTTTATCTTCTTTCCAAATATAGCCAACCTACTAAAATATCAGGTTTCATATTTAATTCAACAAAACGTTAGCGTAGCCACAAATGAGAGATGGCTACTCTTATTTCTTGAGATGGTCCATCCTCTCAGTGTGGCTGCAAATGCACTTTTAAATAATAGATGAGTGCATTTACAGTGTTTTTCTGTGTGCATTTGAACATTTCTCACCAATTAGACCGCTCCGTGTATAAAGAGCTTCATATTTGCTGATATCATCCACGTGATCCTGACTGCACAGCAACACTGTAGCGCATTTTAGTTCAGAGGTGTGTTTAGTGTAATGCTAAAGGTAAAGATCCCTGATATTAGGTAAAAGCACACACTGTATTCACTCCCATATAAATGAGTGGATTGAGTGTATACAGTAGGCACTGTAAGCCAGATTTATTCCTGCAATATCTGGCAGTGATTCCAGACTAGAAGTTCCTCATTAAACTGTCTCAGGCTAAAAGTCTCAAATTGAGAATAAATCCTTCCCCCCATTTAAATGTCTGACTCTCCTCCCTGTGACTGAATACTTTATCAAACACAGTGTATTTAAAGGCATGAGATTAGATATTTCACGCAAAAAAAATGTGCTTCTGGATAAATTACTGTGCTTGTACTATTAGCATTACTTATTAATATGTAGTATTAATAGCAGGCACCATAGTCAAGTGAAGCATCTCGCTGCATTATAGTAACTATCTAATTGGTGGTATATATCGTGTTCGTGTACCTCTGTTGCTTTTTATACTCACACATGGACAGCGTAAAAAAAGAGCACACGCCACCGCCTCTGTCACGTGCATGTACTGGGAGCAGGAAGGGAAAGCTGGGCTGTGAACTGGCCTGCACATGTGCAGCACCAGTGGGGAAGCTAAATCTGATCCATCGAAGCATATCGACTGAGGAATCAGCTGATGTCACTGAGATTGTGCCTGAGCTTGACTTCATAGTTTGGTTAAGCTCCTATCACGCTAGATGCTGTTTTGTTGCATTGCTTCAGATTATCCTCTTCATCGCTGCCTCTCCTTCATCCGTCAGAGCTGCTAAGACCGGCTCTTTTAGAAAGGCTTTTTTGAATATTTCCAGAGAGGGCACTGTGTTCTTCAGAGGAGGACAGAACAAACTGCATGAGTGAACAGAGATCTGACACGGTGGAATTAGAGAGAATAATAACTGTGTGCTTTAGCCAACCTGTCACCATGCAGCAAAAATGAAAAGGAAAAGCGTTTAGTGATAAGTGGAAAATTCCAGGACTGCAGACGGATTTTCTTTTGTTTTTGACCTTTTTCTTACACTTAATACAAGAAGGTAGATGCTCAGTCGGGGTGCATGGACTGTTTAAACAGAGGGCTCTGATTGGTTCAAGAACTACATGCAGATGGAAGATTCATTTATAACTCATTCAAATGAAAAATGAATGAAATCAAATTAAATAACTGAGAGCTATAGCTGTTTGTTTCTAACAAGAAATGCATACGTATATATTATATGTATATATGAATATAATATGTATATATACAGTACATATATGTATATACACTGTATACACTGTATTTTCCTCACTTTAAGGCGCACTTAAAATCCTTTAATTTTCTCAAAAATCATCAGTGCTCCTTCTGTATGAATTCTGGTTGTGCTTACTGACCTCAAACCGATTTTATGTGGTACACGGCGCTCAAAAATCTGTCAAAAATGTTTTAGTATGACTTTGGTAAGCTATGAAGCTGCACCGCTTGATGGATTGTTGGAGCATTACAGTTACCGTAGTCAGGAGCCTCGCGGAGGAATCTGGGTCCTAAACTCTGTCAGTTTCAGGTCCCAAAGTCAAACGATCACTGCGGCATCACTGAGAGTTACAAACTGTCTAAATTCTTTCATCTTTAATAAAATGATCAGCGTTGCTGCTTTACCAGGTGTAACAATGAAGTTTAACATCCATAAAAACAGGATTTATTAAATTTAACGGAGTTAGAAGTTAGCAGGAAGTTAGCTCGCTAGCTTCCACCTAAACATGATATAGCATGTTCTGACTGAGAGATTTCTGAAACAAATTCAAACGTACAGCTCTGCTATCACTTCCAACATAAATGAAGACAGGAAACTAAACAGCAGTGACGTTTGTAGGGTTACTGAAGTTGGGCTAGCTGGTATATAATGTTGTGCTACGTGATCGCTAGTGACACAGCTATGTTAGCATAACATAAACACAGTGAAGCTGGAGGATGAACGCTAACTTTTTTCCACTGGATAAAAGTTAACGTGAGGGTTCCCGATGGTTAGGGACAAATGCAATCGCATGGCAGGATGCTGTAAACGGACCAAACTTCAGTCAGGAGAACAACTGAGATAATCCATCCACAATACGAGGTTAGTCATTAATATACTGCAACAACATGGAAATAGAGCAGCTGTGAGAGAATTCAACATTAATGAATCAATGGTACAGAAGTGGAGGAAGCAAGAAGAATGAGTTGAGTAAAGTTTGACTTATCTGTTTTGTTTCCCTTAACGAGCCTTGGTCTGAAAAATACAGTGAGTGTGTATGTGTGGACTCTCTCATATGATGTATTTAACTATCTCTTTAAGTTCACCTTTGTTTCAAGCAAATGATGCAAATGATAAAGATTTTCTTACTGAACTCAAATCCATGCTAAGTTCAATTTTTATGCCTCAGGATCCGATGTTACCACAGTCAGACCAACGGCATCACTGTCAGCTGACTAATGAAGTGTAAAAATTAAAAAAAAAATCTGGAAAGTATCTCAAAGCTACGAAACATCAGTTTGCATTAATTGTTGAGTTATAACTCACACAGTACCACAACACAGAGGTGGCACCTCTAGGACAGCTCTGTGTGTTTCTACCTGTCATCTGCACATTTAACTCACAGCTCGTTGTTATCATGTTGTTTAACACTGTGCTGTATTCACTACCTGTATCTTTGCAGGTGAACTTAGCCTTGGGGTCACACATCCTCTTCGTGCCCTCGCAGTCCTTCTCATCGCTCCCATCCTCACAGTCCTTATCGCCGTCACAGCTCCAGCGCTCCGGGATGCAGGTCCCGTCGGTGACGCAGTGGAATTCCTCGGCACTGCACTCGATCACTGGTGGCAACACTAAAACAACATTAATTTGACAATGAATGCCTTTGAGATATACAGCAAAGTGTCACGGGCAAAAACGTCGTAGTTAACTTTTATTTTAAAAGAGATGTATTGGTGGCAAATATTTATGACAGTGAGCCGGGCAGTGGCGTCTATAACGGGTCAGCACCCTTAGAAGAATGAAGTTATTTCACAAGTCTTTAAGGTTTATGTCTCCAACATATTTCTGTCTTCTTTAATCGCTCTGCTTAGTATATCACACACACGGGTTTCATCAAACAATCGGGTACGACGGCTGTGTAATGTGTGTGTGTGTACACATGTTTAGACATCCTTGTGAGGACAGAAAACAGGCATGCTACTATACTTGTGGAGACCAACAGTCCTCATGGGGACAAAATGCTGTGCCCACCAGTTTGAAGACATTTAAGGACAAAATGTAGTTTAAATGTTCCTCTGTGGACCGAAGTCCACCCTGAGGTCCTCATCTTCCCCCGATGAGCCTTTTCTTTTTTGTTCATTAGTTTTTGTCCCGTTTTGCTTGTTAGTATTTTGTGTAATTTCTTTGTCCCCTGTTGGCTGGTTAGGGTTAGGCTGAGGGTCAGGGTTAGACATTCATTCTTAATGGTTAGGGTAAGGGGCTACGGAAAGCATTATGTCAATGAGATGTCCTCACTAAGATATGAAAACGAGTGTGTGTGTGTGTGTGATTGTGGAGTGCACAGCCTGTGTTTTAAGAACGGTTGGGTGGGTAAGCAAAACTCGCCCAACGATACACGACCGTGCTCACCGGAGGACCCGGGGATCAAACTACCAACCTTCTGTTGAGCAGATGACCCACCCAAGCCAGCTGATCCATAGTGAGGCATAGTATCTGACTCACTGGTTCAAGCTCACCTTATTGTATATTTCGTGTGTGTGTTGATTTGGATGTGATGGCTTAATGCTTAAATGAAAAAATAGAAAACTATTTAACAGTAGAAGCACAGCGGAGACAAATTCAACCCTCTGGGGTGAAGGCAGAATTAGACACAGGGGGAGGAGACGTCTGCAGCTCCCATCAGGAAATGGTTTGATGAATAGTCTACACATTCTAGTGACAAGCAAGCGAGCTGTGAGTTTTCTAGGAGCTTACATAAGGTTTGTGTGATAATTAGATTAAATGATTCAAGTCCTGATGGTAAAATTCCCCCGAACACAGAGCAGATAAGATTTAGTCACACAGCAGTGTGAACACAGAGTTAGTGGACTCGAGCTGATTAGCTGTTAAACTTGTAATTACAACACCTACATTTAAATGCTGATTTGAATTGCAACTAAAATCATTTGCACACTCAAATAAATATAAGTCAGCGCTCATGAAGGTGGCACAGGCAGCTCGTGTGTGATGATTTAATCTATGACAGTGTATTATAAATAAACAGGTTAACACTAGCTGTTTGATCATCAGCATTGCAGACATCGCTTACATGCAGGTCCACCTCTGCAGGTCAAGGTCTCGTCGCTGAGGTCACCACAGTCGTTGTCGCCGTCACAGGCCCAGTGGTCGGGGATACAGCGGCCATTAGAGCACTGGAAGTGGGTATTGGAGCAAGACTGGATGCAGCCCACTTCATCGCTGCCGTCTCCACAGTCGTCATCTGCACACATGCGCAAAAGTTCAGTGACAGCTCAACATCATTATGAACGCTGGTGGGTGTCAAGTATAAGGTATATATAATCCTGGTTAATAACACTAAACCATAAGGGTTGTTGCCGTTGCACAATGCACTTTTTTGATGAAAAACTTGGGCTGTTTTCTCTGGGCTTTGTGTGTGTGTGTGTATTGTGTGTGTGTGTGTTGTGTTTGTTTGTTTTTCTCTGTATGAAGAGACTGCAAATCAATTTCCCACTGGGGACAATAAAGTTACCACTGACCAAGGTTAGAGTCAGTTTATGCTTCCTGCACTCACCTGAATCGCAGTGCCACTCCACACTGATGCATCGTCCACTGGAGCAGCTGAACTGGGTGACGGGCTCACAGGTGGGGAAAACTGCACATAAACAAACATAAGTTCAAATTAAAGAAATATTTGCTTCACGAAGCCACAAACAATTAGCTGTGCTTGTAACAGCATAACAAACATTATATGGAAGCTGTTAGGCTCAAAGACGACAGTCTGAGTGAAAGACTGTCGTATCATAACTCATAACTCTGTCGAATAAATGAAAATAATCTATAAACTAAAAAGGTTTTTATAGGCAGCTGCACATGTTTGAGTTATAGGAAGAAAAACAGGAAAACAAGAATGATTAAAATCATTTTTTGCACATTATGGTTGTCTGCACACATCACGGGGTAACTCATTCATTAGTCCTGAGATATTTCAGTCTTTGTGAAACATCTTCAATATAAATTTTACTCATCATGTTAATTCTTATATGAAGGTTTGTTAAAGGTGTCAATGACCAAAAACTGAACATATTAAAAATATTAATTATTGTTATACGTCTTTCCATACATGCATTGATACTCTGACTTAAAGAATAACTTTAAATGATAATAACATCGATAAGCTGTAGTTTAAATATATCTGCTGACAGCTCCCGCTTCACATTCGTGACTGCAGGATGGTCCCAGTGTCTCACAACGCTCAGGTTTAATCTTCCTGTCTCCACCACAGATTGGTAACCGTAGGGATTTTTTAGTAATAGCTTTAACCTCAGCGATCTTCCAGAGATTCCCATTTGGGTTCATTTGGGACTCTTGGGTTAGCCGTTTCATCATTTTAGTTTTTTCCCCTTTTTACACAGTGACAAAGTGCATTATCTGACAGAACAGAAAAAAGTTGTCTGATTAAAGTGATGTTAGGAAAGGAACATAATGTTTGAATCAAAAATGATGGATTTTGAGATGTCCAGCATCCTTCTGATTCTTCCTGCTGATGACACACTTTCTCTCTTACTGCTTCGATCGAGAGGGTAAAAACATCACATTCACCTGATGAACTGATCATCAGCAGGTGTGTAATATAAAAGCATTCATGCTAGTGTTAACACAGTCCCTCCAGGAGTGGACGTCCCAGATCAGACTGTGCCAGCGGTCAGAGAAACAGCAAAAACCCAAGAGCTCCGTCTCAGTTCAACATTACGTTTCACGACAATACAATTAGAAAAAGACTGAATAATCAAACAGTTTCCGGTGGACTCTGTGTGCTGATGACATTGTGACAATGTCAGGTTAACGTTTTTATTCCCATCAGACACCAGCCGTGTTTCTGACTCGGAGATACGGTATGTCCTGGATGCCTGAAGCTTTATTGACTCGAGTATAAAACACAGGCCTATATTTGAAATGATTTGTTGACTGGAATACTTTTAGGCGCTGCAGAGGAGACAGATAATATTTCTGTCCTACAGGATGCTTTCCTCAAACATGTCAGGTTTCAGCGACGGCACATGCCTGGCTGGAATTTAACATTCGTTAAAAATGAAGACGAGACATACATAAATAATGAAGGTTTCGAGTAAACAGTGAGCGTTGTTAAAAATAAAACACCGGCATCCATAAATAATGTCGGCGAACAGAGCTGCGAGCGAACCGAGCGCCCAGTAGAAGACGGTGTGTGACAACTACTAAACTACTGACAAACAAAATCCAAATTAGTATCAATCTCTAAGGCGGCCACCACTGAGCTTCAGGTGTTCCTAAACCCACAGTAGCTCCACTGAAGCTAAGTGAGCTGCCAGAGCTGCACAGAGCAGCGCCTGCAGAGAAGTAATGCCTGAGGAAGCTCAGACAGCAGTACGGGAGAGAATATGTTTTGCTGCACAGCTTGATTATGATTGAATGAAGCCGAGCATGAACTTTAATTACTGCTTACACCCCGGCTGTTTGTGACTGCGTATTGAAGCGGCTTAGGACACACAAAGGGAGGCTGAGGCGATACAGCACGCTGCAGCATTTGGCAAACATCGATCACTGTTAAAGGCTGATTTCATACAAATAGCGATTAAAGCGAGTCTTAAAACCTTTAGCCCTTCTTTTAAACGTATGCTTCCAATTCAGCATCGCTGATGAAAACGTATGAAATTTGTAGCTGCAGACGTTCTTTCCCCTGCCTCAATAAAAGGTTAAATACATCTTCAAAGAACTCAAAGAGCTCAAAACGCTCGGGCCATAATGGCATGCCATGTATTTTTATTATGCTTTCTAGGATTAGCCCAGAACACAGAGTACAACTTTCCCTAAGTGAAGCTGACAGATTGTATAATACCACTGAGACATGACTAGAGAACAGTGAGCTACTGTACCCAGCACCACCCACCGAAGCTGCTGCCATTTGTGAGGACATGTCTAGGTCTTGGTCCAGAGAACACGGCATCAATAACTGAATACCAAGTCTCTCTGTCCACTGAATAAAGCAGCGCCTTTCTAAAACGTCACAAAAATGCGCAAGAATTTTGTAGTTGGAAAATGTCTTCTGAGCTTCTTCTATCTTCATGTTTTCAAACGGCCAGCAGAGCAAAATCACATTCTCTCCTTTTCCAAATGAAAGCTGTGGACATTAACCTGCTACTTTTGGGAAGCAGCCACACTAAAGGGATCGAACGAGGGACCACCGACCGGCCGGAGCTACTGACTAAAACTAAATCCTTTACCTCAGCAGGCAGCTGGTGACATTGTTCACCTGTGCTTCCTGCTATCCACCCTGCATCAGTCTTCCTTTGTCTTTGAACCTCCAGCAGCTCCACAGGCAGCATTACACACATCCACACTGCACTAGCCATGTAGGTATAGCAGCATAGACGCTGCATAGGTCTGTGTTAGCTTTGGTTTGATTTGTTTTACATAAATCTCTTTCATACCTGTCACATTAGCTGAGCTGTTTTGTTGTGAACTGCATCGTATACATTTGACATTTGTAAAGAGATTTTTGAAATTTCAGCATATTAAATTTACAGCCCTGAAAGTGTTAGGTAGAGTTAAAACATCTCACTAATATTAAGTGTGAGAAGTAAAGCACAGATCGTTACAGAAAATGACCCCAAACGCTCTTATTTGTGTTTAATGAAATCATTATGTTGCTGTTAATCAAACAGAGCCGAGACAAACGTACTCGGTCACACACAGAGTGACGTTTGAGTGGCGTCTGGCGAAAAGCACGCGTGACTCACCGCAGGATATTTCATCAGACTTATCCCCACAGTCGTCCTCCCGATCACAGCTCCAACTGCGAGGTATACATCGTCCGTTCTGGCAGGAGAACTGGTCTGCCTGACAGGGCTGGGCTGAGGAAGAAGAAAGAGGCCACTTAATTCAATCGCACCTGCATAAGTCAGTGTAGCGGGTGCACAACAACTCTAATGGTCACTAGATCACCCAAATGTCAATGTAAGGCCAGCGCAAACCCTTTATCACTCAATCGCGGGGTTGAAGACGGCCGTGGAAAACGTGCCGTTGCTGATGGGCCGTCAGTTACTTGCTGGTGGTCACGCACGTGACAGCAGCTGAGGTCTTGCTGATGTGGCGTGTCAATCCACCGACGGGGGAACATTCGTCATCCTCTGGCTAACGCTCATCGATCGATCCTCTGAGGATAAAAAGCTCCGGAGTAGTACGACTAATGCGATATGCTGTAAGTGTCCTCGTAGATGCTCCAAGTCTTTGATACTAGAACGCCCTTAAACAATGAGATTGATTGCACAGTACCGCCGCTCCTTCACAGCCTCAAAATATTACAGTGACGGCTGCCTTGACAGCACCTGACACCAGTGTTCAAGTCTTAGAGAATAAAGCACATTTGAAGTGAGAACATTTTTATCAAAAGATGTCAGAGACAAATGTTTCATGGCCTACTGTGCAGATGAGAAGCTGCGCAAAGTTTACATAGCTGAACAGCCCTCAAAACTGATCGGAGAAGCACCTGTAACCACGCTACGTTTTCCTGAAATCACCGTTTTCACATCAGCGTTTATTCATAGAATTAATCATATTTGATCAAATGTGAAACGACTGAAAATGAACCAGCGAGCACAGACGAGCAGCGCTGACAGATGGCACACGATCGACATCCAAAACTCCCCAAATCTAAACCCGACGTGAAAGCAGTCCCGTGCGTACCTGAGCAGGTGTTGTTGGACTCGTCCTCGTTGTTGTCACAGTCGTTTGTCCCATCGCAGAGCCATCGTTTGGGGATGCAGCGATTGTTGCTGCATTTGAACTGATTGAGGGGACAAGTGTGGTTGTCTGCAAAGAGTTCACCGCACAAAAAGTAGATCAGTCAATAAAATCAAATGAACACACACAAGAATGAAAAAGTATATCTGAGAAATACTGTAACATGTTAGTGTTGTAATGTGGCAGAATCTAAACTGCAGAGAGCACACACTCGAGAACTGTCACGAAGTTACTCAGAGCTGATGTGACCTGCCTTCAGGAGTTTTAGCTGTTGATATGAGCAGTCTGGGTTCAAAAGGTGCTGAACTGTGGGGGCCTGTGATGGTTTATTGTGTTATTTGGTCTTTAATAAAGCTGGAGGGGAGGGAACTGCAAAAGCCAAGGTCATAATTATCTGACGCACGCCAACCAAAACTGAGACCGTACTGTGCCAGTCAAAAATATGCATGATTGTCATTTTGTCAGGTAGCGTTTGCTTCACAAGCTGTTTCACGGCCTACTGTGCAGTTTACTCACATTTTATCAATGTGAGAAAACTTTAAAGTAAGAAAAACCTCATCAGCACTGCAGCTTTTTTTGTAGTTTTGGAATGATATGTTTTCATATTCTTTTCATATTATTTAAGTTCACAAAGTATAAATTTTAAGTCAAGTCCAGCTGTCAAACAGCAGAGCAGCGGAGCTACACTAACAGACACGGCTGGCCAAAAACATTTGAATTCACTGAAGGAACGAGCAGATTGTAATCGGCTTTATTTTAGAACATAATAGATCTGGCTGCCATCTTTATGACCGGCTGGGGACGTATCCGAGTGTTTCACAGTCACAGAGTCTCAGTTTCAATATTATTTAATATCGGACCTCTTTCCTGTGTTTATACAGTATATCTGCAGCTTTTCACTGAGACTTAATTAAGGTCACAATGTAACTAATTTCATACTGATACAACAACAAGCCGCACTAAAAACCATAAAAGGAATAATAATGTTTCAGAGTGTGAGGAATCTCATTTATGTTTCTCCTTGGTGGTTCGTCCTTTAATTGAGAGTAATGGAGTCTCTATATCATCTTTAGTGGTCTCAAGTGTATTTGTGGTTGGTTTTGGTTTTAGTGCCTGATTTTTGTTTTATTTGAGGCGAGAAAAAAAATCAGTGCTAATATTTAACATTAACTGTGCTTTGATAATTCTAACTCATTACGCCTCACCGCTCATTAATCATACTAAAGAAATGAGAGCGTTTCTCTGCATACTGTAACTCTACCCAGTGCAAAGTTCACGACTAACACAGAGACAGTGGAGGTGTTGGGCTGGTCTGTATTTAAGATCTGCTGCTGCCATCTGAAACACAATAATAATAAAAAAAGTATAAAATCCATGTTTAACCATCTAACATCGAGTTTACACAACTGACTTGTAGAAGGAAGCACGTAGAAAGCGTGGAGGAGGGGGGAGCACTTTACACCCCGACTTCAGTGACATTTAAGAACACAGCAGCTGACAGCCAGAGGGAATTAGCCCTGAAAAGCTTAGGCTTTGCTTGCCTGGCCGCATCACTGTGTACAGTGTCTGTTCAGACAGTGCATTTTTCATGCTAGCGTGCAGTGTGTTGCCTGCAGACTAATTCCAAGATCCTCACAGCAGCTCTGGATCTCCTCGTCACTCCCATCCAGACAGTCATCATCTCCGTCACACTTCCACAAGGCCCGAATGCACCGCTGATTACGGCACTGGAACTCATCACTTTTGCATCGCTGTGGCTCTAAACTACTGCTGGAAGCTTCTGAGAGAGACACAAGTGGGAAAACGTCATTTTAGCCCCAGACCTTCTAAGAAATACGTGTTAAGGGGAAATTATTGGCATATAAAACTAATAACTAGCATGCACAACGTGTTAATGTTTCATAACCTCATGTGTTACATGTGTGGGAACCCACTGGGATCCTCCCTCAGCTGTATTTACTTGTTTATTAGCAGATTTGAAAAGAAGCCTGTCCCACAGGACGCAGCAGGATTACACTACACTGGGACAACCTGATCTTAGGGCTCGTCTGATTCATTACGTCCTCCTACCTGCACAGGTGACATTGTTCTTCTCCAGAACCTGGTTGTCAGCGCAGGCACACACTCTCCCTCCTGGGATGGCGAGGCAGAGGGTAGTACAGCCCCCATAATTCACACTACATGCGTTGTCACCTGGAGAAACAGATCCCAAACACAGCATGGTGTCTTGCTCATTTAAAGCGACATTTTCTAAGCTCACTTTAAGCTCCGTATTATCCTGGTTTTCCCCTTTTTTCCCCATCTGTGAAATAAAGATCAGAGTTTCTGGAAACCCTTTAAATGCAGCAAAATAAATCATTTCATTGGTACAAAAGCTTTTCCCCCACATAGAGAGACATGCCAGGTGTATGCCGTGAGATCTATAAGCATACGTCAGGTGAATTATTGGGAACGGTGTGGGTGAAAGACATTTGACATTTTTATCATTCTCGGAGGAATAATTTGTCTTTCAGGACAAAGCTGACATTCTCCAATCGAAAAAAGTCACATATCAAGTTAAGGCATGAGACACCTTTGTCACTTTCATTTAACACAGAACCCAAAGGCAGTGCCTGAGCCAATGAGATAAAGCTTTGGGTTTTGTAAGAGCCAATCAGTAATACTCAGAGTACCGGACAGCCAATTAATCTATTCAGTGGCATGAACAAAAGAGAAACGTCTCTGCATGGTGTGAGCGAGGCTGTGCATAGCAGCTAACCACTTTAATGTCCAAGTGTGAGTTTTTAGAGTACAGTACTTTTAAAATCACTGCAATGGCCTCTGCACTCAGAGCAACACAACAGTCGGTCAACATTCGCCGAGTGCGAAGCAAAAAGCAAGACGTCCTGTGAGGCCCAGCGAAGCTCTCTGCTGACATGTTCCATGCCTCTGCTATCTCTGCTTTTCAGCATCCTAACAGCGGGAATCCATCATCATTTGTTACAGAAGAGAGCAAAGACATCCAAACCTTGGTCATCTTATTTAACTTCATAAAGTGGAGCCCAAAGTGATTTGAAAGCTACTGTCACTGCTGATCAATGTGCTGGTTTATACCGTGAAATTTGAGAGCAATAGGCATATACCTAACTTTCTGCTGTATATATATCTTATAAAGTGCTCTCCATTAAGAAAAGCGCTATAGGGGCTATAAATGTCTGAATTCACAGGAGGGGGGAGGTTCTATTTCCAGTGCAAAACAGCCAATTTCTGTGTCAGGGTGGGATGACGACTAAATGAAGAGAAAGCAGCCAACCTTGCTGACTCTGCGCATCGTAGACACGCAGGCCGAACAGCGGCGGCCTCTCGCTCCGCAACAGAGTGATATCGCCGTTGGTCAAGTCCAGCTGGAACACCGAAGCGTTCATGTACTCGGTCCAAAAGATGAAATTGCGGTAATGAGAGATTCCGAACGGATGGTTTAGTTCTTTCCCACTGTACACCACCTGCAACATGAAGCAAACATTCAGTACGGTCACGAGGTTAGAGCTACAGAGAGACACCGTCAGAGGAATCAGTCATCTCAAACGGGCGTCTAGCTGTTTGAATACAGGCTTCAAGATTATTTGATGGCAGTATATGATGAATGTGATTCAATTTCACTGCACAAATTTATTCACACAGAAACGTCTGCTTATAATAATGTTTGCTAGAATCTTGGCATTGATTAAATAGCATTTGCAAATAATTAATTAGCGTGATATGCCAGTAGAGCTAGAGTCGACAGGAGCGGATGGGGATGAAAGGATGCTTGTTGTGGGAAGAGGAGCAGGTTTCAGTCGTCGCACTGCTGCAAACATAGACACTCTAACCCTGCATGTGCAGAAAACAGCCTTACAACTGACCAGAGGAGACAGATGCTTTCATCCAGAGTCGATTAAACCTTAACATGGCAACAATGTAGCTGCGAATCGACTGCCTTCCAAATGCTATTATTCTAAAAAATAAGAAGGAGCTGGTCTACAAACGATTCCAATTGTGAACTTAAATCGTGATTTAAAGTCCACCTTCTGGCCCTCTGTTAAACCTCACAAGTGGACTAACTCGGTTTAATAACCACCTGAAAAAAAAGCCTGTAACATACCATTCTTCCTGTCCCGTTCAGGTGAATCTTCTCGATGTGGTCGTAGTAGGCGTCGCACCAGTACATGGTGCTGCTGCTGTGGTCCAGCGTCAGCCCGTTGGGCCACAGCATGTTGGAGGTGACGAAAATGCGGCGGTTGGATCCGTCCATCCAGGCCTTTTCTATCCGCCCTATGCTGTCGTTGACCTCATCTTCCTCCCAGTCTGTCCAGTACATCCAGCTACCACACACAGAATTGAACACATACAGTTCCAACACCGAGATAAGCAAATACCGTACGGCACATGACATCGGTGGCATCTGTAGATCACAACCTGCTCTCCGCTGACACTGATCACACCTCATATTCAAACTAAGCAGTTCATTTCAGCCGTCTGCTCCCCATTCATCTTTGCCCTTACTTTCTGACACGCTGATGTTAAATGGTTTTGCTCGCTGCTCCCTCTACAAGCAGCCTCCTGCTTTGATTACTTATCAATCAGAAGATGTGACAGCATGCTTCTGCAAGCTTCTCTCAAAATGATCTATTTCTTGTCACAGTGTCTTCTGACGTTTGCTCCGAGTGCCCATGGGGAGGCTCCGGCACTGAATCTTTCTCATGCTGTTTGATTCATGCAGGGAACATTATAGGGAACACAAACTGTACTGACAAATACATAACAAAAGTATTTATCCCCTTCCTGTTTTTTATTGATTTTCTTTTTGTTATTTGTCACACTTGCATATTTCAGATCAAACAAATCTTAATCTTACACAAAGATAACCCGAGTAAACACAAAGTTTAAATCGTGATTTCATTTATTGAGGGAAATAATGCTTTAAACGCACCTGGCTCTCAGTGAAAATGTCATTGCCCCCCCCCCCCTCGTTAACCACACCTAAGCTGAGTTTTCTTGCCACACCCAGCCCTGATTGCTACCGTATTTTCCTCACTTTAAGGCGCACTTAAAATCCTTTAATTTTCTCAAAAATCATCAGTGCGCCTTCTGTATGAATTCTGATTGTGCTTACTGACCTCGGACCGATTTTATGTGCTACACGGCGCTCAAAAATCTGTCAAAAATGTTTTAGTACGACTTTGGTAAGCTACGAAGCCGCACCGCTTGATGGATTGTTGGAGCATTACAGTTACCGTAGTCAGGAGCCTCTTGGAGGAATCTGGGTCCTAAACTCTGTCAGTTTCAGGTCCCAGAGTCAAACGAACACTGCAGCATCACTGAGAGTTAAAAACTGTCTAAATTCTTTCATCTTTAATAAAATGATCAGCGTTGCTGCTTTACCAGGTGTAACAATGAAGTTTAACATCCAGGCATCCAAGAAAACAGAATTTATTAAATTTAGCAGAGTTAGAAGTTAGCAGGAAGTTAGCTCGCTAGCTTCCACCTAAACATGATATAGCACAGTGATTCCCAAACTTTTTTTGCTGGGCCCCCCTTTGTTTTACAAGAAAAATGTTCGCGCCCCCCCACTACTAACTCTTTTACGCTACGTCCACACTTAAACGGGTATTTTTGAAAGCGCAGCTGTTTCTATGAGTTTGGACCTTTCCTCCATATGTAAACGGCGTTTCGAATCAACTGAGTTTTTTTTTTAAAACGCCGTTTTTTGCGTTTACGTGTGGACGAGGAATACAGAGTTCGTCACGCAACGTCAAAGGTATGTGCCTTGTTTCACGTCACGCTGTGCGCTATGTTATTGTTTACATGAGATGAATTGCAGAATGGCAGATAGAGACAAAATACTGCTAATCTGACTATCTACAGTTTTACACGCTTACATACACACGCAGTTACTGTCCCTCAATTTAGAAAGGCAGAGGCATCGCGGTGTGATTATTTGACGTGTAGTTGTTTTTTCCCTGTGTAATAATATTCAACATTGCTATCAATACATTTCTCAAAAAATGCCTCTCTGTGCAAAATGGATTCAAAAACATAAACAACTGTGGGATACTGTTAGTCCGTGATTTCGAGAGCCCAGAGCATGCTCCCGACCAAAGGGAAACTAATTCTGTCGCAGAGACCTACCTCGGCACTTGTGCAGGTGAAGCCAAAGGGAAGATATGCTTCACCATATTTTCTAGCATTTGGCTTGGAAGGAAGTTGGTTTGGAAACATATTTGGCGATGCTTCATCTCCAGCTTTGCGTTTGTGTGGGAGCCCCGTCAAAAACCTGTCAATGATGCTAGCAGTGTCCAAGGGTTCTTTTTTTTTTTTTTTTTTTTTTTTTCATACCACGCCCCCCCCCCTGCAGTGGCTCTGCGCCCCCCCTAGGGGGCGGGCCCCACACTTTGGGAACCTCTGATATAGCATGTTCTGACTGAGAGATTTCTGACAAAATTCAAACGTACAGCTCTGCTATCACTTCCAACATAAATGAAGACAGGAAACTAAACAGCAGTGACGTTTGTAGGGTTACTGAAGTTGGGCTAGCTGGTATATAATGATGTGCTACGTCGCTAGCGGCACAGCTATGTTAGCATAACATAAACACAGTGAAGCTGGAGGATGAACACTAACTTTTTCCCACTCCATAAAAGTTAACGTGAGGGTTCCTGATGGTTAGAGACAAATGCAATCGCATGGCAGGATGCTGTAAACGGACCAAACTTCAGTCAGGAGAACAGCTGAGATACTCCATCCACAATACGAGGTTAGTCATTAATATACTGCAACAACATGGGAATAGAGCAGCTGCCAGAGAATTCAACATTAATGAATCAATGGTACGGAAGTGGAGGAAGCAAGAAGAATGAGCTGAGTAAAGTTTGACTTATCTGACTTTTTGTTTCGCTTAATGCGCCTTATAATCCAGTGCACCTTATTGTCCGAAAAATATGGCACTACTGTTAAGTAGATGTCTTCTTAGAGTTTATGAAGACCTTTCAATAACATTTTTGGTTGCCTTATTTTTTAAGATCTACCACGAGCTGGATGACTGAGAACTTAGACACATGGAAAATAAAACCTGCGTGATAAAGTGAAGTATGGCCAAGAATCTCAAAAAGCAGCCACAGTCTAAAGAAACAGCTGAGAAACAAAGTCAGTGACATCATCATTAAAAAACATCCAAGCATGCAAAAACCTAAGAAATCATGAAGGCCTCCACCAGGTCAGAAATCTGAAGTTTTCCCCAAAGAAGACTAAACACATACAAGCTAGATTCTCCATATTTTAAAAGCAGATAATCAGACACGTGTTTGGACTTCAGTTGTCGGAGCTTAAGAAACATTTCAGGCTTCTCAAGTTAAGCTTTACTAGACGTCAAAGTCAGACGGTCCATATTTTCAACCAAAGTTCTTCAGTGTAGAAAAAACAGCTCCCGGAGGACCGGCAGTATGTGAAACACGATTGGGTCAATAATTCGACAGGTCTTTTCTCCAGTAACCGTGCCCGAGAGATTTTCTCTTTGAGGATTCCTGGCTGAGCCACGTGGCCCCTTGTTTCTCATCAATGATAGAGAGCTTGGCAAAGAGATGATGAAACAGAATCAGAGATGGGGCTGAATGAAGACTCCCACTGTCTCAAAGTCATCTTTACGACCTCATGAATTATTCACAGCACCCCGGCTCCCACTCAACATGCAGACACACATATGGCTACATGCAGACAGGCAAACACGGGCATGAAATCAGACACTGTGGCATTTTCACCGTTATAGTAGAAGAGCGTTCACAGCTGACTTAAACACACACCTGAATTGTCCACTTTTCATATTTACATTTAAATCTGCAAGTTATCCAGAAGCAAACATGACAAAAAACTAGAATTTGTAGCATTACGTTTAGTTCCTATTAATCTGTACTGTTTGCTAAAACATGTATAGACTGTGCCACGTTATTACATGAGGCCTCTAAACTGTAAACAGGTGATAAACTAAAGCAGAAAAAGCTAAAGCATCCACCCCTGCAGTGAGCACCTTCCTCGGCCCTGTTATGCTGTGGGGGGGCTTTTCAATTCAGATGATAAGGACAGCTCCTCTCCTCTGGCATGAGGGGTCACTGGATAGCTTTATGAATATAAAAATGATGTGACTCATATGCCACGGCCTTCACAGTTTCTAGATCTCAGCCCAGTTGAATGCCCAGCGTTCATCGCTATCATGAAAACAGCAAATTAGTGAATCTCTTTTTAGCACTGCTGCTCCGGTTAATGCCCAGGCGGACTGGATCCTTACGAGACACCTTCATGATGGTTTTGTCCATAAATGTGCCGTCCATCTGTTTGCACACTCATGCAGTCACTAAGGAGCTGACCAAGTGTGATTAGTAACATATTTTTTGCCGTGTGTGTATTTCATGAATAAATGTATTCAGTTTCTAGGTATGACACTATTAGTGTTAATCATGTCAACACAGACTAGAAGCAGCAAACCGAGGAAAAAATAAGGCATCGAGGATGCAAAAGATCAAGAGATGTGTTGGAGAATTGCTTCCATTTCACCTTAAGAGATTCTTCCAGCAGAGCAGATAGAGATCAAAGGGCTGTCGGCTTCAGGCTGAACGCTTCCTCAGAAGCCCAAAACTAGCTCTTCTAATCATTTGTGCTGTCAGTGGGAGGGTTGGAGTAAAAGTTATTAATCCTTATACAAAAAAAGTGACACGGTTATTTGCCACCCCCAACTCTGCTGCTGTGGCACATCTGTCAGCGCTGAAACTCTCAGCGCTATCCTGATTAGCCTTAAAGTTTAAGGCTATGTTCTCATATCAGCTGTTTAACGTTTTGTTCTTTACACGTAACGCAAACATGATTTTTTTTAATCCCTCAGATAAACGTCAGTTTCCTTCTATATCTGCAGCACCGCAACGTGACTCGTATAGTAACGCTGGAAACAGCTTCATTGTTGGAATCGAGAATAAGACAGAGCTAGAAATAAAGGCAAACTGTTTACTGGTAACTGTTTTCAACAAAGGGGAAAAATAAAACTAAACTAGGAATGAGTAAGTTTTGTTTTTGCTTTGGTGCGTGTCCCTATAGCAGCGAAACAGCTGTGTATAGCAAAATGTTTGGAACAATCCCTTGAGGCTTGGAAACTAATCTCTGACTGCAATGGATTTGGGGAGTGTTAATACGATTTAAGCCTTAAAGTATTAATCCCTAAGAACCTTAAGACACTCAATGAATTTGGGTTTTGCAGCATCAACTCTATATGATAATTACCAATCAGCCAGCAAAGTTCAACTTATATGAATGTGCACAGAAATGCTTATAAGATTGTCCCTGAGAACTCCACAGAATTAGCTATTAAATGGTTTAATTGTGGCTAATGAGCTGCTTGGTGTCGTTCTTGGAACGAGATGAGTGAGTTAAAGGCTGCACAAGGGGCTTTCAGAAAAACAGATGTTCTGTCAGTTTAATCGTGCTGATGAAAATTATTCATATGTTATCATCAATCACAGGAGATGTCTGCTAAAACAAACTATTTCCAACACTTTCTGCGAAGTAATAGTTTAAGAAACTTTAGGAATTTATGCTAGTGCGAGAAAGTAGCATCTCACATCGTGCCGTGTGTCAGCATATGTGCTGCCATATATGGGCTGATGTAAAAACATGAGCAAGAGAAATTAGAGATGGTTTAATAAGAGCAGCTATAACTCTCTGCTTTATTGGTTTATATAATGTCACCAGTATCTGCAGCACATGCACTGTAGCATTGCAGCTATGCACAAGTGGTGCCTTCACAGTAAGCTGCTAATGAGCTTGTAAAATGGATTGTTTTCCTTTTCATACAGTTCAAACATACAGTATATACAGTAACACACATAAACTGAGCATACTGATCCTGAACTTTGAAAAAACTGTGTCAGCATCAGACTCAAATATCCATCAGACGGGCCTTACAAGAAACGTAGATGTTATTTAAATTGGGTTACTGCACATTACTTAATGTCCCTCAGTGCGCTTACAAACTCCTTGATAACAATCCCAACATTTTTCTCACAGAAGTATTGTTTTCCCACAATTTCGGGGCCTACATAAAATATTACTTTGGGTAAAGGTTAAAGGTTAAAGGCGAAACTCTCCACAGTATCCTGCCAGTTCTTCAAAATGATTTAATTAATCAAAAACAAACAACAACAAATTTGAGGACACCAATATTCACATTTAGGACATAGAAGACAGATGTTTGAAAGAGGAGAGAAAGAAGCATCTACGTCCACTGTGAATGGCCATCTTTGAACAGAGGGGCGGGGCTTATGACATCAACTGTCTGCCATCTATAATCTGGTTCTGAGATCCTTCCCACACGCCTTAATGCCCACTCACATCCTGGGCCACCTGACCTCAGGAAATCACATGATAGGGTGGGGCCAGGTTTCACAGCGGGTTCACCTAGGAAACCTTGGCTGATTGTCACCTACACCTGTTTTCACACCTTGGCTCGTGTGATTAGGTAGAGGATCAACAAGGGGTTCATGACCCCCTTGGGGGGACACTCGGGGACCTAGGACTTAAATCTGGGACTCTGCACCATTTGACCTTAGAACTGAAGAAGCTTGGATGAGAGATAAAATGTCTTCAAGCAACTTAAAGAAGTCCAGACACTTTTCTTTACAAGCTCCTTAGACTACGATGACCTGGATGACTGACAACCTTCACTGACATACAACAAATAAAACAGGGCGCGTACATTCATTCATTATTTGAATTTTACCAACCAGGTCTAAAATCTGATGGCAATTTAAATTCTGTGCAACACACTAGCGAGGCAATAAAAAGCGTAACATTTTTACCTCTGAAGTTGTTTAAAGTCCATTTAGTGATGTGAGTGTGAGAAGGCAAGATAATTGCTTCCCTCACTTTCTGTCAGAGCGTAAAAAAATGGAGCACAGACCACACACGTGCTGTTTTGGTAATGTTTTCCAGCATTATAGCCTGTCTGCATCTAACTGATGCTTAGCCATACCTGCACCTGCACAGGACCAACAAACTATTTTTCCCACTGAATTTTGCTGGTGTAATATTATATTTTCTGACCTGTTCAGAGGATCCACCACAATGGCCCGGGGGTGAGACATATTGCCTTCCAACAAAGTCTTCCTGGTCTGGGAAGCTCTGTCCAGCCTGGCAACACTAATCGTCTTCCTGTACCCATCGTTGGTCCAATACAAATTATTCCCAATCCAATCCACTGAGATTCCTTCAACGTTGTCAAGTTCTACAACAAAGGAATTCAACAGAACTATCAAATATATGCCACATCATTATCTATATACACAACTCAGCAGGATTTATAAAAGACATCAAAAGACATCAAATATTTTATAAATGTTGTTACATTATTAAAGAACTTTGTGGTTAGTGTTATACAAAGTGTAACAAATGTACATTTTAGGCTGTTGGAGTGTGTTAAATGTAACGTGACATGACTGCACTCGGACGCACCATCTTTCAGTATAGTCTCTCTGCTGCTTCCATCTATTTTTTGCCGCCCAATCAGGAAACTGGTGGTGTCAGCAAAGTAGACGTGTCCCAGCTCTGCGTGGTAGTCGATGGCTCGAGGGTTGACCAGGTCTTCGATCGGCACCATGTGCTCGTCACTGGACTTGATGTTCATGTCCAGGCCTCGGATGACTCCCGGACGCCCCTTACCGTAGAACAGGAAGATATCGTTTTTGGGCTCTACAAAGCAAGAAAGGACAGCGCCCTTTTTTACTGTTATTGTCAATTAATTGGTGTAATTCATCAGTGCTGATCCTAGCATTAAACCCTCTTACTGGCCACATTGTTCTCATATGTTTGCCAGAGCCTGGGCCATTCATTTACCCTAATGGAGCCAGTAATCAGTGCCAATGACTATACTCTCCCCCCTCAATCACAGCCCTGCTACGAAGCTGCCTTTAGCGTAAGAGAAGAAAAATGCTTGAGCAAACAGACAATTGCAATACTTACCCTGCGCTGTTTCTGATCTAAAAAAACACGCCTGAGCAGAAAGGCAAACAGAAAGGCCCGGAAAGCTGAGGCAGCTCCTCGCCTGCCGCTCAGGGGACTTTATGTTCTCGAACCCTTTGGGATCCTCTGGAGACGCAAAGGGAGGAATGAAGGAGGGCTTCCATTGAAAGAAGCAGACCTCTCCTCACTCTTAGCCCCTACCCAGGAGACTAGGATGCTGAGGGTGAGGACCACACATGTCTCACTCCAATTTATCATTTCGTGGGGGAGATACCAACTACCCAGGAGACAATTAAGCATTGCAAGAGACCCAGATATCAAACCCCACTGTGACTGCTCTTTGAAAAAGGACTACCATTTAACACTAAATCTCATTATGCTTAGGGAGATGGAAAGCACGAGCAAAAAGAGATAGTGTCATCAGAACATCTATGAGGGGGGCATAAATCAAACGTGTCACGCTTTGCCTCCCGATGCTTCGTTACCTCGATCGAAATGTGGCGGGCCCTAAAATTGTGTCATCAATTTGATCCCCTGCTTTTATTGTCAACTACACAATGTCCAGCGATTGATCAGACTGGCCGACAAATGCAGACAAACTTAAAACCTCATTATGGCAACAGTCAGTCAGACTCGCGACAGGTCGATAGCAGAACATTACTCTCAAATGGGTGTGTATTCACCATTCGCTGTGATCGTCATCGCTGTCGGTCGAAGGCCGTGCATGCGTGGCATATGCTTGGCTCTAATATGGTACATGAGCAGAAGATCCTTGGCTGGCATTAGTTCAGATTCTTTTAAATTAGAAAAACTGCCAGAGAAAACCTTTTAGATCTCTGCTCTTTAACTTTGACTCCAATCGGCTCACAGGAAGTATTCCAAGTATTCTAATAATATTCCATCCATCTTCTTCCACTTATTGAATTTGGGGTGCTGGCTGGGTTGGGGCGGAGCCTATCCCAGCTGGCACAGATTAAAAGGTAGGCTGTTAGCTCAGAGGTAACACAGATAACCTGGAGCACCAGGACAGAGCCTACCTCCACACAGAACCCCAGCAGCTGCTTGTTATGAGGCAATAGTGCTAAGCACCTCACCCAGCCGTTCTAAAATTCAACATGTGGACTGGAAGAGCCAGGGATCGATCCACCAACCTTCAGAGCAGGAGCCGCCACAGCCGCCCCCACAATGATACTGATTTTTTGAAATAACATAGAGAAACTATTTCTGACATTCTGTGTCGGTTCTTTCTCTCTAAGAGGAAGTGATGTCCAGCTTGTGAGAAAATGTGCCAGCTGCTGTATTTTCTGAGAATCTAAAGACTGAATTCTGAGTGACACGTCAAACAAAATCAAACTTCTCCCACTGCAGTTTCCAAACTCAAGTATCCCACAGAGTGGTTTAAGTCTAATCTTATAACAAACACTGGGGCCTGGGAGATTGCAAAATATTAACATCTTCAAAAAACACACAGTTTGACTCCACAGCAGATCTTATACTAACTTTTACAGGACATTCCATCGAAGCCCAGGCTGTAGCCCGTACGACAGCGGCAGGTCCTGGACTTGTAGCTGCCGCTCAGAAGGCAGATGTGGGAACACCCGCCCGGCTTTCCGTATGAATCCATTTCACACGCATGACTTCTGACTGTGAACGAAATGAGAAAGAGAAATGTCAGTATTTTTGCTTATATTTTACTCAAATATATGACAGATAATAACTTGAAAGATACTTGCAAATATTCACGCATGTAGAAACTGTCCTTTACCTTTGGGCTGAGTGAGTTTATGGTAAACCTGCAGTCCTTTAGAATTCCCCAGGCTGGCGAGCGTCCTGCTGTCTGCTGTGATGTTGAACCTGTGGATCTGCAGCAGCTCTGCAGAGGAACTCCCTTTGGAAGGGTCAGAGTGGATAGCATAGAGGTAGTCCTCAAACACAGCTAATGAATAAATGTACGACACCTGAAAAACAAGAAAGATCCACATTCCTTTTTTTCATCTTTCATGAAACCAGAAACACACAAAACCACAACATGAATAAAAAATAAAATAAAAGAATAATAAAAATGAATGAAGGAAGACTTGCATGAGAGGGACGGGCGATAGCTGTGGGGCTGTTTGGCAGCCCGTGCAGAGTCAAAAGCCTGACTCCACTGGGAGGCTGCTGGCCCTGATACTGCAGCCTCCATGCTACATTTAGCAGCCTGACACCCACACATAGCGACACGGCTGGATGAGCTGTGTTCACAGGAAGTGCACCTAAGCTCACTGGCCCACACTTTGACATCAGGGGCACCAAGAAACACGCGTCAGAATAAAGAAATAAATAAAAAACAAACCACTCAACCGTCTCCCCCTGTGGAGTTTGACCTCAGCACTCTACTTTCACACGAGATGCTTTTTTAAGGAACTCTCATACATACTACTTCAAGAGCTTGCAGCTCACCTATACAGCACAGGAAGCACTCAGTACTATTTGTATGAAAAACAGAGAAATATCAGCAGGGTCAACTTCATATAGAGAAGTGGATTTGCGACACAATGTTAAAGCAGCTAGCTGTAATCTCCTCGGCTCACCACAACAGCAGAGAAGAACAGAGGATATTTAGATATTTTCTGAAATGACAAATTTTACTCTGTGGAAGTTTAGAAACTCCTGACTGTCAAGTATGAAGAGCTTTAAAAGAGTTAAAATTGTAATGCAGCGAGCAAACCTGTGGGGAATCATCTGATGCAAGCGGCTACGACATTAAAGACCACACACGGGCTACAGAAAAGACAGACAGCAGCAACATCGCATTTGTAATGCAAATGCAATGACATGAAGATACTCTGTCTAATGAGGGCGCGAGCAAATGAATGAGGCAATATCATGCAAAGAACACCTGCATACAGAACACGGTGCTTGATGTGTATGTTCTTCTTTCCTCTTAAAGCCTGAGTATCTAGTCCAAGTTGGTTGAAAGGACCTTTTAATGAATAATCATCATTCGTGATGAAAGGACTCAAAAGTGTACTGCAGGAGAGAGACTACCGATACGCTCATTTGGAAGGCAGCCCCTCGTGCGACTCAATTTCGTCAATTTAATAAACCATTTATTCGCCACACAAAAGCCCCTTTTGTCCAAAATGAAGAGTGAATTAAAACAACAAGCAGTGAATACACCACCTGCCTTACAGTGATAAAGCACAGTGCTCTGAATCGGAACATTAACCAAAGAACACCCTGTAAGTGTATCCAAATCAGAAGAGACACTCCTGATAAGAAAAGCCTGACGTTAGTCCACAACGTGCGGTCCGTGGAAGGCAAAAATCAGTGCAAAGTGGCACTCACTTGGCTCCCGTGGATAATGGTGTGCCTGTTCTTGCCCTGGTAATCCACCACGTCGATGTAATCCAGGTAGGCATCGGCCCAATACACCAGCTTCTTGACCACATCCAGCGCCACAGCAGTGGGTTGCTCGATTTTATAATCGACCAGCCGGGTCCGGTTGGTGCCGTCCATGTTACAGCGCTCGACCTTGGCCACGTTCCCATAGTCAGTGAAGAAGAGCATTCTGCAGGGGAGGGGGGGTTAAATCATTAAACGAGGTAAAGGATACCATCATAGTCACAATATGACCGGAAAAAACCTCACCATGCATCATTTTAGTAGTTTGGTTGCATTTATCCCAATATGACAGAGTGATACTTTATCCTTACAGCCAACAATCTTAGTCTAATCCAATGTTCATTCAAGCAGTTGTCAGCAGTTTTGTATCCATCCACCCCCTCGAACATCGACCGTGCACTCTTGTTGAGTGTTACTACTATTGCAACTAACCAGTTGAGGTCCTTTGCCAACATTAGGGGCTCTGGAGATTTCTCAAGAGTTGTTGATGAAAAAGGTTGTGAACTACAAGAGTTTGGAAACAGAAATACGAACATATTTCATCCAATAACTGAATCCCTCAGACGGGGTTTTGCAGGAAAGCCAAACAAAAAAATCCATTCAAGCAAACAATATTCAAGCATAAAATGTGACTTTTTGGAAGATCCAAGTCAAAGTTCTGATCTTAATCCAACAGAGATGTTGTGGAAGGACATAAAGTACAAAGTTAATGCATTCACCAACCCATGCAAAAATGTAATCAAGTTTCATGTACAACTTCAAACGTCTGATCAAATAAAAATACAGAAAAAATGGTAACAAATAGGTTAAAACACATGAATGCATTAAATCAGCACAGAATTAATTTTAATTACAAGAAAAAAAGATTTAAAAAACAGCATCGCGCTGCCTTTGAAGGCCTTGTAAAAATGACTTGTTAGACTGCTTCTCTGATACAAGCCCATAACCTGGAGGCAAATGTAATAAAAGCAGCATTTTCCATTTCTCTTTGGGTAATTTTGGCGACATTTAGAAAGCATGCTGCAGCAGACCTCGGGGTATGTGAGTAGACACAAAATGACAATGTGTGATGCAGTGAGAAGCCAGCTCCAAAATCAATCTAAAAAGACACAGGGAGCCAGAGTAACTACAGGAAGACAGGCGTTATACACAGTGTAATTTGATTCTTACTACAGGTACTAAATTACATCACCAGAAATAACTGGAATGCTCTTCAGCAAAAGTAACAATCTCTGAAAGTTTTGAAAATTGCTCAGGTATGCACATTCAGTAATTTATATGGAAGGCTTGCCCCGCTGCCTCGCTGGGACTCTGTGAGGATGGATCTCTAACAGCTTCCAGTGATAACCAGCTCCAGCCAGAGAACGACGGGAAGCCGACTTAATCTGCACAAGTCAAACCAGAGGAGAGATGGGCTGCCCTTTGAACCCTCGACCAAGCTGTGCTGAAAAACTGCCGGCATCAGCAAGGAACCCAGCTCCCCAAACAGGTGCACCTCCACGTGGCATATCAATGACTGCTTTCTAGGATTAGGACGGAGCCGATGCTGTATTTGTGCATTCTGCAGCTACGATGAGATCCTTGTTGGATTCTGGGAATGAGCACCTGTGAAAAAGTAAAAAGCATGGGGGCCAGCGAATAAAGGCAGGAGCCTCACAGCTGGAGAATCAATGAGCAGCGTCAGGACACGGCTGGTTTCTTTCAGATCCTCTTGCACTTGGAGTGTAAAATCACGGAGGCTTAATTTAAAATAATGCTCCTGAACATAATTCTGTAAAAAATAAATTTATAAAACATTTATAATAAAAAAAAAAGTAATGTTGCAGTATTTGACTCTGGCAACAGCTTAAAGGCTTTAAGATTGTTTTTGTACGACAAATTTTGCACAAACATTTGTCGTGTCCAGAAATAGATCCTGTTGACCTTTGATGATTCCTGACTTCCTGTAACGCCATCAGCAGGGTTCCAGTCGTGACTTTAGGGATAATAAATAAAATATTTTTTACAGGAAAAAATCAGTATAATAACCTTGGTGATCTTTTGTGCCATCAATGCATCTTTTTATTTCCAAGTTTGACACCTGCAAAACTGAACCCATTCCCAAAAATATAAAAATGACAGTAATCAGATTCCAGGCGACAATTTTGCTCTCCTCCAAACAAATTATTAGCATGTATACATGTAGACTTTACTTCCATGGACGGGGCTGACGGTGTGATGCAATAGCAGCATTTTAATTATTTTATAATATCAAAGCTCGGGAGGAAACTTGCCAGCAGTGGTTCTTCATCACGGGTATACACGCTACACTAAAATGGGACTCGTGGGAGAGGACGCTTCAATTTTGTAGTGCTGATAAAAATTTTAGCTGATAAACAAACCATACCATCCATCAAACTCTTCTCAGAAAAGCTTTTTAGAGAGAAGAAGAAAAGGCTGTCCATCAAGTTAAAATGCTTATCCAATAGCAAGAGAGGCAAGGATGCAGAGGGAGAGAGTGCCAAACCAGGGCATATTCTATAAACACTGCTCCTCACGCTGTGCTGCTATCTAACACCTCCCTGATTTCTTTTGTTTTCACTCCATTGCTCTGGGCTGACAGACCTCTCTCAGGCCGTACCTATTTCTCACCAATTAGAGTCAGGAATAAGGCTCGGAATACTTCTGTGTCTCCGAGAGTCCATCTATCCAGCAGCCTGCAAAACCAGCTCCCTTGTGGGGCAGCAGACTCGAGACCACTATCCATCTATATCTACAGAATAAGGTTCATATGTGTATGCGAGTCATGTGTGATTACAGCACAACCACTTAAAAGCCAGCCTGACTTACAGTACATCACAGGGAGTGCAGTGTATTCACTGTAACACAAACGAGAACAAAGAGCTGCAGCCAGCCGACTGCCCCTGCCTTTAAAAAACCACGAGCTAATTATTTTGATTAGACCCAGAGGTTTACGGTAGTAAACAGAGGTGCTGGATAAGCGTGGATTATAAAGCAGAAATCCCCAACGCGACAACAGAGTGAATGAATTACACGTTTAGGTCAAAGGTTCATTTTGTCTCGGCCTTACGAGGTCTGTCGTGACAGTTTAACGTGATCGCAGACGATCGTTTCTACTGCCAAACAGTGAAAAACAGCTGAAAAAAACGAGAACGGGTATACAACGAAAAATTAGCTTTGACTGGTCACAAATACTGGAGCTTTGCTGTTCCCTGGCGAGACCGGGTTGCTGATAATTGGTTCACCGGCTGGTACAGCTGGGCCATGCAGTGTGTTTGTTCTGCACGGTGACACAGGAAACTCCCGAGAAATAATAAATTCTCCAACATTGTGATCACTGAGACTGTCAGCCGCATCCTCTAAATGTTACAGTTTTCACTGAGAGCTGTGTGGGAATATGTTTTCTTCCACTGGTGCTGCGCTTTTTCCTTGATCTTCAGAGACAAAAATCCTGTAATGAAAGTCCTGTTGGGGCATGTTCTTCTGTGGGATGTGCAGCGAAATCAGTGAATACAAATGAATGTCTAGACAGTAGAAGATATATGTAGCATCACCAGTTATTCACCAAATTACACACAGAGAAAATGGCTGAGCTGAAGGACAGGAAATCATTTAAATCCCTTTACTGTAACCCTCTTATACTCCTCCTGATAAATCTCTTGTTATCAGCAGTGAAATGTAATTTTTTGTCCTTTCTCTGATATTTTTTTCCTCTGAAAAATGACACACAGTGATAAATGAGACTTGTGTTGTGGCTTTCTGAGAAGGTATACACTCACCCCATGAGAGGATCCAGAGCTATGCCTTTAGGATTGAGCAGGTCTAGCTGTAGGACGGTAACACACGTGTCCCCGCCGCGGTCACAGACAAAGATCTTGTCAGTGACGCGGTCAACAAAATAAAAGTTTCCTGTCAGCCAGTCAATCGCCATCTGCTCCACATCTGCAGCGGGAAAGAAGAAGACGCGTTAGATCCTCGTGTAAAACAGATGCTATGTAAATAAAATAAGGTTTCCGTGGCAACCAAAGAGGCAAAAATAATGATGAAACAGAAGCAGCGGGCGGCCTGGTTATCTCGACTTTTAGTCTTTAGTCACAGATCCGAGCTGATGAGGTTTATGGGGCTTAACTGAGAGATGTTTTAAACTCGAAGCACGAGTTCTTTCTTTGCACGTTTGCAAAGTATCTGAAGTTATGAAGCTTTGTTTGCAAGGATACATTTAGAGGGGGACGACTTTTCCCTTGCAGAGGGTCTGTCGCCACTCATGTCCAATGAACCTGCAAAAATATTACTGCAGTAATCCTGCAGTATTTGTGTTAAAGTAGTTTTTTCCACGTCCGAGCTGAGATCAAACTGACAACAATGTTGTTGTTAAGATCCTGTGAACAGTTTCCTGACGGCAAGGGCAAACTCTGCTACTCATGATGAATAAACTAAATCTTTATTTGTGCAGTTGTTCCAGTGCCCTTTTAAATGATACCATGGCCATTAATAATTCTGATTAGCTTGCAGGTTTCTATGAGACTTTAACAAATGAAAGTCGAGCACATTTGTTATGAAATGGGCTATAATTCATGGGAATCTTTACTAGAGCAGAAAAAGGTAGCACTTCTGAAGCAGCGCAGTGAGTGCAGCTCGCAGGCCTGAATGGCGATTGCAGGATAAAGATGAATTCCAAAACTGCTGAGGCTAACCTGTCGTAAGCCACGGTGATAATGAGGAGATAGAGCGAGAGAGCTCGCAGGTAAGAGAGAGAGGAAGAGAGCAAAATACAATGAGAAAGCAAAGAAGCGTGAGCCTGTGTGTGTATGAGCCCCGGATGATGCTCACCACAGGCAGGAATACCTTTGATTTGTGTGGTTAGATGGTTATTTATCAGAAAAATGAACAAAAGAAGGAAAGAATGAACTGATATAAACATACGCTGCAAACTTTGTTGAGTTCGTATTTCCTGTTCCCGTGTGAATCCACGCAGGCTTCTTGTTACAGCACAGCGGAGCTGCCCAGAGGACTCTGAAGACAGCACCCAGCACACACTTTCCTGGTTATGCTGGAAATCCAGAGCCAGCGTTCCATTTATCCTCAAGGACCTGAGCGGCTGAAGGCCGCTTCCATTTAGATGGGTGACGACGATGCGATCTGAGCCACCGATGAGAAGCGCTGGCCGGCTGTCGCCAGGATCTGAAGTGGAAGGGAAGGGTTACAGTGTTTAAATCATTAAATGCTGAAATATTATTGTTATCCCATACATGGCACCCCCCTTAGTCATCCCTTACTAGGCCCTCCCTCTTACCTTAAAGGTAAATAAAATACATAAATCTTATCGTGGGGATGACTCAGCAAAGCTATTCTGCTAGCTCAGTAAAGTTTCCCTTAAAAACAGTGTGATATGCAAAATATATGAGCGGAAAGACCATTGGAAAGTTTACTAACTGTGGCAAATGAAGTGTTAACCCAACCAAGAAAAACATGCACAATATTTCTAATTCCACCACTGGACAAACAAACAGCAGTGCAGCTAGAAATACTTTCAGAACAGATTTCTTGAAGCTAAAGTAACAGAAAAGCGTCGGCATTAACAGACATGACATGTGAGTTTTCACCAGCACACACTCCCGCCTGGACTCGTGGAACGATATCTGTGGTGGTGAAACTGAAATAAGCCTCTTTATGGGCTTAATTGAGCGTGCACATTCTCTGACATCAGGTTGACCCCCTGAAAGGGCTCTTATTTATCCCAATCTTCAGCACAAGTTCAAGTCAAGGGCTGCCCTCCTAATATAGGTAATAAATCAGAATGTCCACTCAAATAACTGCTAGTGCGTGACGCAGGGCGAAGCGTTTTTCTCCCACACTGGGGGGTAGATGGGACTTTGACCATGCGAGGCTACAAACATGTATCACGGGAAAAGATAAATATCAAGTTATTATAAGGAATTAGAATCATTTTATTTCAAACATGAAACAACAAGAGAAAAAAGTTTTCATGAATATCTCCATGTCTGCACAATGTTTATGCTGGAAAAGCAGCAGGATGAAGTTTACACTTTGTCTGTTCCTGCCCACTTATTTCAAATTCCATTATTTACAAATCAATATTCAACATTATATAATCCATACATGTTTAGCTATATACAAGTCTGCACTCATATACAACACACGCATAAAACAACAGAAGCTCATAAACCAAAACAACAACAAACTACATTTTGACATAAACTAGGTGTCAGGTTACAGGATGTAGGAGCCAAATACTCACAGACACCAAAGGATGAACTCAAACAGGCAGCTTTATTACGCCGTAGCAAAAACATACTAGAGACAAAATCCAAAAGCAGAAAACTAGAAACTAAGGACGAGAACAAAGACACTGTTAAACTAGATGCAAGGATAACAAGGACCACAGAGGAAACACACAGCACATGGAAGCGGTACAACACGACAAAGGGCGAAGGAAAACACAGGGCTTAAATATACAAGGGAGTAATGAGGGAATGGGAAACAGGAGGGAAACACAGCTGGGACTAATCAGACATAATGAGACAAGAGGAAGCAAAACTAGATACACTGACATAGGACACAGACTTTCAAAGTAAAACAGGAAACACGAGACAATCACAAAGATGCAGACCAGACACTGAGACAGAGACACGACTGAGTGGGAAGATGGAGGGAACAAGGAGACGAAACGAGGAACACCAGAAAGGAAAAGTAACAGAAACCAAAATCCTAGAACTAAAAATGTAACACAAGCAGAACCGAAACCCATGAATAACAATAATCAGAGAATGTAACTAAAACACACACAGTACTGTGACACTAGGCACCCTGTGGTTCGTAATGTTTTGTTTAACTTAATGACGAGGTAAAGCCGACCCTGACACAGGCCGCGGTGTCCAATCACAGCTCATGTTCAAACAACATTAAGGTTAAACAACCAAACATATCCGATACACCGGGGTTACATTTGACTCTACACAACCACGCGACACTAAGGCTACGTTCACACTGCAGGTCTTAATGCTCAATTCCGATTTTTTGATCAAATCCGATTTTTTTGTCTGCTTGTTCACACTACAAATAAAATGCGACAGCAAACGCTCTCCAGTGTGAACGCTCAAAGCGGCCCGCATGCGCGAAAGAAGATGTCACACACAACGCGCTCTGTTTAGACCCAGACCAAACAATACTGTTTGACTGATGGCCTTAATATAAAGACTTCGGACTTTACGTTTCCCAATTTTTGCTTTAAGTTATTTTGTTATTTACATAATAATGTAGATAACCTAATAATAATCCTTATTGCTGTTTTAGAGGAGCGGTGCTTCAAAGGATAGTTGCAGGTTTCTGTGAGAATCTGCAGATTATACAGTACAAATAAAATGTTCACGTTTCTCCATCGTTGTCTTCCCAACAGTTTCACTGACATCTACACTGGATGGCCAGGAAGCATTCGCGATGTCTTCTCGGGCGCTTCTGCGGCGCTGATAATCGGCGTCTGTCTTGTGTCAGTGACGTAAAAGACGGATTTAATGCGACCTGACCGTTCACACAGCAGTCGCTTTCTAAAACATCAGATATGTATCGGATTCAGGACCACATACGAAAGTGACCCAGATCGGATTTGAAAATATCGGATTTGTGCCGTTCACACTGTCATACCATGATCGGATATGGGTCGCATAGGGTCGAAAAAATCGGATTTGATGCACTTTCGCCTGCAGTGTGAACGTAGCCTAAATGTCTTTAATAGGTTCAACTATCATCTACAGAAAGTATTGATAATTGTATTTTGCATATATTAGATAAAGATGTTTTCAGCATCACATTTGCACTTAAAACATTTGTAATCAAGTAGAAATGAAGAGCATACGGGCGTTGTCACATTAATGTTAGGAGAAAATAAAACTCACTGAAGTCAGAGTCAAAGCAGAGATTAAACCGAGATTAAATCCCTAAAAAGAAAAATGTGCGCTTCAGAGTTCCAACTTCAATCTTACACTCGCTGCGTTAATATGTTTTTCATACCCTGCTGCTCCTCATCTCCTGGCTTCTGAGAGCTCTATCAGGAATTTATATTCATGAGCTTTTACAACTAATGGTAACCCCATAGTTATCCTTGTACCACTATCGCTCTCTGCTAAATTAATATTAATGCATGTGAGCATTGGGTTCAGTTAAGTTTATGGGTAATCATATTCAGTTTATTCTTGGTAGGACACCAGTCACCGTGATTAAAAGCTACACCAGCGGTGTTCTCCCCAACAAGGCGAGTTGGGCCTCCAGCTATTTTCAACCCATATACGCCAAAGTGGCAACAACCCTAAAAAACAAACTTTACTTCAGTGCAGGACACGGACGTGTAAACTACACAATCTCAGGACTATTAACACACCGCACTCACCAAAACACAATAACTCTTTGATTTGTCTCATTTCTACAATAAGTAGGCTGCTTTCCTCACTGGGCCAGATTTGTTAGCAGCACCGGGCATTAACATAAATCATGGTGATGTCAGGTATTGTCTCTGCACAAAATACTCCAGACTGCGCCCACTTAAAATCTCATGCTCATTAATTTGATCATTATCCTGGCTTGACCACATCCAGCCGTCCCCGTGTGGTGATGGATGTGGTCATCGCTCAGTCCCATTAATCTTGCACTACCGGTTCTTGTGAAAACTGAGGAGACGATAAGCCGGGATTCCACGTCTGAACGAAACAGAACGCGTACGCTGTGCTAATTATGATGCAAGTGTGCCACTCACCTTGTTTGGCTTTGCACGATATCCTGTTGGGCTGCAGGATGTACCCTTCTGTGCAGCTGCATCTGTATGACCCGTAGGTGTTGGTGCAGGTTTGGCTGCATGCTCCATACATGGCACATTCATCATGATCTTATGGAAAACAGGAAGAGAGTCATTTGTAACAAATTAGGTGTGCTCAAACATGACCCAAATACATAAAGTATACTTAATGCGGCCTCACTCTGGCACCTCAGGTATAATTACTTTTATAAGCAATGCGCTGCGCTGTAACGGCTCTTTCTCATGCCTTCCCCAACAGAATCAAACTCCAGCAGCACTCCCACTTTGTGAAACTTTCCCTTACTTTCCATAATTATGCAATTCTACGCACAAGTTACGTGCAGAATTCAAATAATTCAGTGCAACTGTAGCAAAATCATGTCCTGTGCCACACACCATGAAGAACATAAAAAAAGCATGAAGAATTTGTATACATGTGTAAGGATATATGTGTAACCGTGTGTCTGTGCTGTGATGTGCTGTGCACGAGGCCCTGCCTGCAGGCAGATGGTTCTCATATAGGCAGCAACTCCTGCTTATTCAACTGAAAGAAGTCTGGCCGAGGGCAAAAGGAGAGACTTGTACGGAGAGGAGGGAGGAAAAGGGGGAAGCGTTCCATGGCAGGAGGCTCCCACCAGCGGTGCAGGATCCTACCTCTGCAGCTCGTCCCGTCCTCCCCGACCTCAAAGCCGTCAGCGCAGAAACAGAAGGTGCCGTTTCTAGTCATGACGCAGCCATAGCGGCACCGGAGCTCGTGGCAGGCTGACAGCAGCTCTGCAGGGGGAAAAGCAAGAAAGGAGCAGAGAAGAAAGGCTATAAATGGGTAGGTGGAATAGGAACTTGCTTCTTTGATTATTCAAGCTGCCCATCACAAGTTTGCTTCGATCATTCACTCAATGAATGTAAATGACAGAAATCACAGACGCTCCAATGTAAATGTTAGCTACGGTATCTCTACAGGAAGGAACGAGCTGAAACAAATGTCACTGTGTTGATTATTAAATGTCAAACAACATGGGCCGGAGGGGACTGTGAAGACATCAGCATTTAAATAACATTAACCTGCATGTTTCATAAGTCCGATATAAATGATCAGACCAACACGCAGAAGCAAAACATATTGCCAAACTTTGTATTGTTAACTCGTCAAGTGACAAAGTGGCTGGTAACGGTGCTCAGGAAGCCAACGCTGTCATGTTGTGATGGGTTATGATGCTCTGGATGGGAGAAAAATGGCTAATTATGGCGTGATGAACATTCAGCAGAATAAAAATGAATAAATGGCACAGTGGGAAGAATAACCCTCGAAACAAAGCTTTAATAGGGCAAAGACTGATATGTCACTGCTGAACATTAATTAATGTCAACTTACAGCCCCAAAGATAAAGGACTGTATTGATTGTGCTCGGGCTTTCCTGTGCTAACCATTTCAAGACATTATGAAATGCTGCTGCAGACCAATTCATTTCTTGACAGGTTGTATTCACATTCAGTAGCATCGTGGGAACACAATGACAGTCGGAGCTTGAGTTATCATTACTTTCTAAATGATGGTCTTTGGGGGGTTTTTGTTGTAATTTTGTTATTTTTAAGATCTTGACGAGTTACTGGGAGTTGGTTTTTCTTACTAGCTCAGTGACCAATTTTCACAACGCTGATTTCAAACAGTGGAGATAAATATCACCAAAACAAGCAGATGATCTTTGAATATGACATTATTATTGTCAGTAACATATTCAACACATGCACATGCTGAAACTGTAAATCTTTAATGGTTTAATTGATTTTAATGACATCATAATAAAAAGTCTCAGTGTTAAACTCGACTTCGCTGAGCACAGAATAATTTTACTGACATTAAAATCTCAGGATGACGTCCTCAGAAATGGCTGCTATGGTCCCACAGCGGTGAGCTTTCTCTGTCTTTGCTTTTCATAAAGCCTCAGAAGAGTTTGACTGACAGGCAGCAGAACTTAAAATGACTGAATTTTTATTTGGGGGCAATTCTTAGAGCGAGCAAATACAGAAGTATTAAAATGGTAAATGCTCAGTGCTCCCAGGCTCATGGTGGTAAAAGACTTCTGGGATGATAAACAGCTGCATTATGAATCCAACAAAACAAAACATCTAAAATGTACGATGTTGCTTTTACGTGCTTAAAGGACGTGCGTTTGAAATTAATTGTATTTTCAGGGCTCGACACTCGATTGCTCCAAAAGAGTGCAAAAGTCAGCAAAGCAGTATTTTGCTGCACCACAAACACATTAATTCAAAAATGCCAAGTGAAGTTTTAGCACAATACACACTGAGTGCCAATCAGACTCGACACTCAATAAAACTAAACCGTGAGTCCAAGCACTCGACTCCAGATAAGGACGAAAGCTGAAACTGATGCAGTGCAGCAGTAGTGTAGATTCTGAAAGACATCTAATTTTTCACAGGCGGTTTTCATCTGTAAACACGTGGCTGCATTTAATAAAGCGTAATGCCACAGAAGAACTGAGTGCAGTCTGGGACTGTTGAACCTCGTCCTTCCTCAAAACGCTGCAGAAGTTTCCATTCCACCAAAATAGAGAAAGGCTGTGACGCTGGGTATTACTGTGCTGAGAGAAGATGTCAAAACACCATCGAGGTCCTGACAGGACCAACAGGTCTGAAACAACCACTGCAAGAAACTCCTTATATGATAAAGGTGCCGTGGTTTCATTAGCAGGACGTCTTTATACATGTGAACTGTGCTGACTGAGAACGTTTGCAGGAAAAGGAACGACTGTGTTCATAAAGGGAATAACTGTTTACATGATTTTGCAGGTTTGCAGTGCACTGACTGTGCCGTCTAATACGAAGCTGCTATGGAAAAAATATTGATGAAGAATAGCTTACGCATCTCGCAAAACAATTAACTGTCCTTTTATGGCTATAACCAAATAATTTCATTTAAACCAAGTTTTGAAATAAAATACAAATAATTAAAATATTCAGAGACATTTTATAAATGATAAGCTATCTCAGGAAAGAAGTACATTTGTGATGAAATCATTTTATCAGAGGCTACATTCAAAGTTCAGGTAGTCGAATCATTTCACAGGACCTATTGTGTTTCGGCTGTTTTGGGGTTATACAGAGGTAAATCGTGCTGGGCACGAAGGGATAAAATATAAAGCAACACCACTGGCAAAACACAGAAAGGTAAAGCTGCACAATAAAACATCAAAACAGCCCATACAAAAGGCACAGGTTGAAAATAACCAGAATTACAATATCATAGAAAAAGCCACAGGCCGGTAAAATGTGCCTGCTTGGATAGATACACTGTAACTGGCTCCATTAGCATTTGAATGGCTTCAACTGCCACTTCAGACTGCCACTCACTCTGAATACACTGTACGTCAGTGAATCACTGGACGCCTGTGAGGATGACTCTGATAATCAGAGATTTTCCTGAGTGTGTAACACGTACTGTATGCACAGCAATGAACAAGTTCACTGATTCTACTGAAGCTCTATTTAGATTCAAACGATAGATCTCATTTTGTGTGTAAGGTACCATTTCAATTAATTAAAAAGAAACAAACCAAAAGTTTACTCAAGCTGAATACTGTGTGGACCCCACGCAGCCCGTGCATTATTCATCACACGGTGTGGAACTAGCACACTTCCCTGTTGTAAAGCAGTGCGCAAAACGAGTGCACGGCAGACTTAAGATATTCAAAGCTAATCCTTATATCGTCTCAAAGACACCGTATGATCAGCTTTCCCTCATGGCAGATACAGAGTGCTGTGGGGATTGTGTATGTGCCACTGAGCCTCCTAGCTGCCTTTCACACACCTAGAGCTATGTGCTGCTAACTCTGAACATGAGTAAATGGTAAAGTGAATGTAGTAGCCTTGGTGTGATGGTCATCGACTGTGCTGTATGCAGAAGCAGCGTGCTTTAAAATATGTGAGAAAGGCTGTTTTTGTTCTGCTCTCAGTGCTGCTCTCCAAAGTATCATCTTTACAAAAATTGGCATTAACTGGAATGTAAAACACACTACTCATCACTCTTACAGCCATCTGGCAAAGACGCACGAGCGAGAAACGAGTGGCCTCAAATGAACAAAGCATGAATAACTTGTTATGACTTTACCTTAAAAGAAATTATGCTCACAGGATGAGCAAAACTACTTGTGAGTTAAAAAAAATCCATTTGTCCACTTCGTTTTAACTCTTTGGAAAAACATTAGTGCTTCATAATTACTAAAATATATAAATGTAAAACATCTCAACTGTCATCATTCTGAAACACAACAGCAAGCCCGGTCTAATTTGCTGTAATCAGATGTATGAACACAATGATTCTAGCAAATGCACAAAATTAATTCCATCTGTTTTCACATGCTTCACTTAAAAACACTGTTTGAGATGTGTGTATCCCAGAGGAGGCTCAGTCTGTTCAGTTTGGTTATGATCCTCTCAGATTCAGGATTTTTTGTCGTTCTTTTTCCTAATTTGCAATGCTGAGGTGTATTTGGTGGAACGAGCAAATCACGGTCCAGGTTTAAATGGATTGTTTTAAAGTAATTGAAAACCTGCCTCTGATTCCGCTTGTACGTCCGCTCATCAGTCAAACACAAAGGCATGCCTCAGTCCGCTCCGCTAGCCCAGCAGAAGTTTCTCAGAGCCTCCACACTCCAACACACAGATGGCAGAGTATGAATGGTGAGTGTGGCACTGTTCCTTTGCCAATACTGACAACAAGTCTCACCACGGGCACGAGAAGACTTACCCGAGGCTGAAAGTCAGAACGCCCCATCTGGCATAATTACGGCCTCCCTTTAGGGATCGCTGTGGCCTTTCCCCGAAACGTCTTTGCAGTGAGGGCCTGTATTTAACGCAGGACCAAATGAAGACACACGTCTAACGCAAAAGGTAAAAGCGTAGTTGGCTCAAGGACCTTTTAGTGATTTTCCAAGCTTAAATTAGGATCTTAACCCGTTACCCGTCTCTGTCGCTGTGGTTGGTATCCTCTAGGTGGCGAGAGTGACAAGATTGATTCCACAGCAGTGAAATTGGGTCATATATTCTCTTAGGTTCCAACATTCAAGAGGCGTGCAGGGGAAATAACATTTGTGCAAGATGTGCCATGACTGCAGTGACACGATTTATTGACAAGTCTTTAGAAAGTTATCTGGGAAGCTTAAGTGTGTCAGCTTTGATGTGACGTGGAGTTGTCCGGGTGGTACAGAAGGTGGAATTTTCCCTAGAAATTGAGAGATAAATGCACTTACACTGTAGCTGCTTGGTTTTTTTATCCAAATGTAATCCTGCATCTCAAACTAGGGCTCAAATGTGACAGTAAACGTCGTTAATCCCTCAAAGCACAATTTGCTGAGAGATTTGGGAACTGGTGCACAGCCAGGCTTCTGACATGCCCTTAAATATTGGAGGAAACGTCACGGGTGTGGGTGTCAAAATCTTCTAGCAAACAATGAAATTTTAATTCTAAACACTCCTGAGGAAGATTATCTGCTGTAATAGTATTTGATGACACCAGATTGTTTCCTCGTATTAGAGGGAGTAATGATATGACTGACAATATCTCGCCAGGCTGTAGAATAACAAAGTGAGACGCATGAAATATTGATTGCAGATATCTGCAGTTGTTTACATATTGTCTTGTGGGCCTGACAGTCGCTTGTAACCAAAAAAACCAAAAAGAAACCTGACACGGGACTTGAGATTCCTTGAAGCCTCCAAATCATCAAATGCACATATCTTTAGCAGATGTTTGGAGAGAAAATTACAAGCTCATATTTTCTGGTAAAGTGAGTACAGCGTGGCAGGGTAACACACCGAAAGGACTGCCGTAGCACAGCAGAGAGGAAAGTGATCACTTTGACTACTTACTGCAAATGTTCCATCCATTAGAGGGGCAAAAATTTAATAAATATGCTAATATGTTACAGTCTATGAGGCTGGATGGCAGGACATTTTCAACCTACTGAGAAACGCTGAAAATATGGAGCCGTATTTGTGGCGAGTCGTTTTGGAACAAGAGCATCACTTATCACAGGCTCCTTCACCCTGGAGAAAAGTGTTTGTTTGTTTGGGTTGTTGTAATGAAAAGTTAATCAAGTGAGATAATTGAACGTTGTTCAGAAACAGAGGGTGGGAGGAGAGATCATGTTTGACACTGTTTATTCTTTAAAAAAGCTTTATCACGAGAAAATATAGGAAAAAAAATAGATGCAAATATTTTCAGGATTAGTCCAAGATGCTGATCTCAGGAACAGATTTGAAAAGCTCGAGAAAAGAGACAAACAGGAGAGACGATGCGCACATTTCTTTCTTCTGCTTTCAGCCAGTGTAGGTCTGAAAGCAACATTAACTCAATAACTCACATCGGTGCGCAGAGGGCAAACACATTGCCTTTGACAAGTTGTGCTATGACACAGAAATCATCGCTGCATAAAAGTCCAGATTACCCTTACGTAGCAGAAATAGATCTATATATTTGGGAATCAAATACATTAAAGAGCTTGTCAGCGCAGAGTGCCGGGAGAGGCATCCGCACCTCGTCACTGTAACGTTCAGAGGATGATTCCAGAATGAGACTGGCACAGGTTCACTCAAAGTCCAATCAAATCTGCACTCTACTGAAAGCAATTTGTAACAATGTTTATTAGTTATTACAAATTTAAATCATTTGACGTCATTTTTTTCCACAGACCAGAGCCCATATATCTCTGCCACATGCCTCATTTTCAGACAGAAGCAGGGATGTAAGGCCTAAACCTTAAAGTCTGGGTGCAGCCTGACCCTGAAATCATTCAAACTTCACCTGAAACCGAAGAAGCAAGGAGCCCACGTCTGATTTAAACAGAGGATGAGAGAATTGCAGTCAGTGAGGACGTAGAGGGTTCAGTCTGTATTCAGATATTATTATATTCCAATATAATTTGAAGGCTAATTTAAGTCTATAAAAAATATTCTCAGCATGGATAATAAAAGTGTTAGTTGTGGTTCTAACATTTCAAAGGTCTTATTTATAGGTGTCACTTATCTGGAAATAGTAATATAAATATATTTTGCTTGTAACAGGGTGAGAGACCTGCAGAGGCATTCAATCCCAAGAACGTTATTCTGTCTCTTAATTAACTGCATGAGCTTATATCCTCGTGCAACCAACTAGTATATATGTATATACAGTTAAGCCCATAATTATTCATACCCCTGGCAAATTTTGACTTAAAGTTACTTTTATTCAACTAGCAAGTTATTTTTTGACTGGAAATGACACAGGCGTCTCACAAAAGATAATAAGATGATGTACAAGACGCATCATTGTGGAAAAAAAATATTTCTCAGCTTTTATTTACATTTGAGCAAAAAGTATCATGTCCAGAATTATTCATACCCTTTACAAACTGTCACAGTCTCTGGGAAAATCCAAAGTTCCATACCATTCCAAATAGTCGAAGCTGTTCTAAAGCATCCCAATTACCCTGATTAATTGGAAATAGCTGTTTTGATCAACTCAACAGCTGAAAAACAGCAGCTCTCTGCAGGTGGTCTGTGGACAGTCATGGCTAAGACAAAGGAACTCAGTGAGGACCTGTAGCTGTGCATTGTGGCTGCTCACAAGTGAGGAATGGGCTACAAGGCCATATCCAAATGTTTTCAAGTTCCAGTGGCCACAGTGCAAAGTATTATTAAAAAATACAAGATGTTCCGCACTGTGGAAAATCTCAGAGGACGTTGTCGGAAGCCAAAAGTGACACCTGTGCTGGCCAGGAGGATAGTGAGAGAGGTGAAAAAGAATCCAAGGATCACCACCAAGGCCATTCTGGTGAATCTGGGCTCTGCTGGTGGCAATGTCTCAAGCCAGACAGTCCAATGGACACTGTTGGGTTCCACGGATGCAGACCAAGGAAAACGCCACTTCTCCAGGCACTTCTAAGGCATGCAAAAGCTCATTTGGCCTTTGCAAATGCTCATCTGGACAAAGAAGAAGGTTTCTGGTCTTCAGTGTTATGGTCAGATGAAACAAAAATTGAATTATTTGGTCACAATGATGTTGGCATCATTGTGATCATTTGGCATAAAAATGGAGAAGCCTTCAACCCAAAGAACACCATCCCCACTGTCAAACATGGTGGTGGGAACCTAATGCTTTGGGGGTGTTTTTTAGCCAATGGACCATGGAACCTAATCACAGTAAACAGCACCATGAAAAAAGAGCAATACATGAAGATTCTCAACAACAACATCAGGCAGTCTGCAGAAAAACTTGGCCTTGGGAACCAGTGGACATTTTAGCACGACAATAACCCAAAACATACAGCAAACGTGGTGAAGAAATGGTTAGCAGACAACACCAGTAACGTTTTGCAGTGGCCTAGCCAGAGTCCTGACTTGAATCCAATTGAGAATCTGTGGAGGGAGCTAAAGATCAGGGTGATGGCAAGAAGACCCTCCAACCTGAAAGATTTGGAGCTCATTGCTAAAGATGAATGGGCAAAAATGCCTGTGGAGACATGCAGAAAGCTGGTCTGCAATTATAGGAAGCGTTTGATTGCTGTAATAGCCAATAAAGGCTTTTTTCTATTGATTATTGAGAAGGGTATGAATAATTCTGGACATGATACTTTTTGCTAAAATATAAATAAAACCTGAGAAATATTTTTTTCCACAATGATGCCTCTTGTACATCGTCTTATTATCTTTGGGGAGACACCTGTGTCATTTCTGCTCAAAAAAGAACTTGCATATTGAACAAAAGTAACTTTAAGTCAATATTTGGCAGGGGTATGAATAATTATGGGCTTAACTGTATGTAGCACATCTGTATATTTGTGTGTATAGCAATATAGAACATCTGCATGCTATACAGTTCATCTGTATATCTGTACATTTGTCTGTAGTACATCTGTATAGCAATATAAACATCTGCATACTTCACTTATTTGTACATAATCTGTACATAACTATTCCCACCTTGTATACTATCTTTATCTGTATATAATCTGCTCCTATTGCTCTTCTGATTAGATGCAAACTGTATTTCGTTGCCCTGTATTTATACATGTGTAATAACAATAAAGTTGAATCCTAATCCTTTATTAAAGCTGGAAAAATGGTGCACAAAATGCACATTTGCAAAGGGTTAAAATGGCACAGCACAGCACACAAAGTTAAACGAAGCAAACTGTAAAAGTAAATATTAATTGATCCTATTTTCTGACACAAATAATAGACGGTACGTCCTGGCAACCTCATGACTCACCATGGGAACTAGTGGGAGTCAGCTGTATCCATTACTTTTAATTGGCCCTTGGAAACATTGTAATTGTGTTATATACGGCCTTTCTGTATATGACTGTGATTTCTATATTTGCAGCATGTTTCAAATTTACTTTTTGAGTTTCTGTGCTTGACTTGTATTTCTGTAGTTCAAGTTGTTTTGCATCAGCATCATATTTGATGGAGTTTGCTGTATTTGCAGAGCATTTCTGTATTTGCTGGAGTTTTCTATGTTTGCCCCTTATAGCTGTATTTGGTCGTGCTTTCTCCGTTTGATTGGATCCTCTCGAGCTGCAGTGTGTTGAGCACTCCAGGAAGAAATTGAGAGAAATCACTTCACCGCTATCTTTTATCCCCAACATCGCTTGAGCTGCTGGACCTCACGACTGCCTCCCGAAACCTCCTAAAAATCAAACTCATCAGTCTGTTGCTCATTTAACAACACACATAACCCAATTCATATATCTGTCTTTGCCAAACATCAAACACAAGTGAGTGGCTTTTTTGTTGTTCCATGAAACATTCTTTGGTGAGCAAAAATAGCACAGGACCCAGCATGCACCGAGCACAGTAGCCAGACATGACAGCCAATAAGTTATTTTTGTTGTTTCTCCAACAAATTAACAATAATTAGCTCCAGCTGAGGTTGTTTGCTGATACAGTTGCCATTACAGCAGCTTGAAATAATAATCACCAGCTTAACCCTCAGCCTACCACAGACTACAGAACTACAGTTGTTAAAATATCTCCCATGTATTCATTGCAATGTTTTATGAGTTTAATAAACCTTTTGTAAAGACTGCTTATTGTTGTTTTTACGGCTTTTTTTAAGACAGTATTTTGGTTTTCTGGATGATCTCAGTCAAACATTAAGTCTAACTATAAACTCTGTCAGTAACAGGCAGGCTGTCAGTCATTCAGTTCAATAAAAATGTATTTATATAGCACCAAATCATAACAGCAGCCGCCACAGGTGCTTTATATTGTAAGGTAAGGACCTTACAATAATACAGAGAAACGCCAACAATCACATGACCCCCTATGAGCAAGCACTTTGGAGACAGTGGGAAGGAAAAACTCCCTTTTAACAGGAAGAAACCTCCAGCAGAACCAGGCTCAGGGAGGGGCGGGGCATTAACCAAGGCCAATTGGGGGTCATGGCAGACAATCAGATTATTCAGGTAATCTGAATACATTTTCTTATAACCTCTTGGTCTCGCCGCAGTTTTATTAAGGAGTTTTCTGACAAATGCTGAAGATTAAACGAAAGCAGAATCTAAGGATGGTAAAGGATTAAAAACTCGCTATAACAATTTTTATTTTAATGCAGATAACATTAATAAAATGATACTAACACAATATTTTGTTTCTCGATAGACTGTAACCTGTCCAGGTTGTACCCCACCTTTCACCACCGAGGCAACCGCCACATATGATCATGCCCACTCAAGACGATGTGTGAGATTCCACCAGCGCCGCCATCTGAAGCCTCGCAGGAGCAGCTCTTTGGTTAAAATAGCATCCAGTCTACTTTTTATGGAACCTGCATCACCTTCCACACAGCAGGCAAGGAGGGCAGGAAGAAAGACGCATAGAGAAGCTTCAGAATTTTCAAAATAAAAGATTCTGGAAAACACGTGGCTTATCTGTGCGAGAGATGTGACGTTAAAGATACACACCCAGTGTATTAGTCATCGGGAACCGGTTCATTTTTCATGAACACTGACTGAGCTCCCAGGGAGAAGTTCCAATAATGCATTAAGCTTAATGTTATTCTGTTGTCTTGATTGATGCAGCAGTTGGTTTATACATAAGCCTCGCTGAAACAGAAGGATTAAAATCTGCATATTTTAACAAATGCAGATTCATATAGAGATAATTACACAATATAAATATTGTACTACACATTACACACTATGAATGACACATGAGACAGATGACACAGAACACTGATCTTTCCCTAAGAGAACATAAGCTTAGCACAAAGGAGAGAAATTGAGACCCGGCAAACTTTCCTAGTGGGGGCAAAGCTGAGAATCGGAGCCCACAGAAGGATGACATGGAAGAGTGAGAAGCAGGACTGTGTGCCAGCAGTGGGTGAAATGATTGAAGAAGCTCTTTCACTGGCAATGAGAGATTCAGCACATGCATGGCAGATTAAACAGAACGCTATATTAGAGTAGGGGTCTGACTACTGCATGTGTATTCAGTATGTGAATGAAGTTATTGGGGGACTTATGCTGTCTGAGCTAGCTTCACAGGGCTCCACTGAGACTGGGATCTCAACAAAGCATGAATTATATCTATTGTGTGCTGTTTTTGATATTCAAATTGACCTGTTTTCCGTGTGACTATTTTTTCTGCGCTGCACTTCGTTGTCAACAAATGAACTGATTCGGCTGTAAATGTTAAGTACTGATGAGATATTACTAAATAAGGCTGTTGATGATTAATGTAATGGTGTGGGTCGAGATAACTCTGGGATAAATGTAGCAAAGTACTTATTAATGTGTTGCCTAAATGTCAGTGGAAGTAAAAGACATTGGGAACCGCTGTCCTCCTATAGGCACATCTCTTTTAGAGCAGCTCAGATTATTTGAAAGCATTCATTGTAAATGAACCTGTACAGCTTTAGACAAATGAAGATACATTGTGTTATAACAAGTGAATTAACGGTCAAACTGTTGTCTAATATTAATTTGTACCACAGGATGCAGTGCAGCTATTGACTCCATCATAAGAGGAAGCTAAAGGCAGTGGGCTACTGGAAGCATTGGTTGGGCAAGAGATGAAAACAGGGCGTTGTTGGAATGCTACTACGCAAGTAACCCTGGCGGAAGGGGTTACATGAATAGGATGAGGAACCTATGGATGCTTCAATACCCAACATCCACAATCACGGCGAAACAACTAGTAGCTCAGTGTTCCAACATTCGAAAGAAGGGACTGCTCTCACAGCTAGAGATTGACGAGGTACAACATAAATGCTACGGCAAGGAGGAGTCAGGACGCCAGGTCAGGGGGGAGATATCATCACCCCCACCCGAGATTGGGTACCAAGCCCCAAGTGCGATAGGAGAAGGATCGTTGAGTGCGAGAGGAACTGACCTGAAAGATAGGATCATGGCCAAGCTTGAAACCTGGATCCCCCGTAGCCGGTTACCAAGACTACGTGAAGTACCCTCAGAAGGTCTGCTAGATGATGTTAATGCAGCACTACGGATGATACCTACAACCACCATTACCGAGACTAACAAGCTGATCTACAATACGGCAGCAGTGATCAGTGAGATGCTTGGCTACAATTTGAACAGCCACAAGGGGCAGTACCCTCCATGGAGAAGGAGGTTAGAGGGCAAGATCAAAGTAGCACGGAGGGAGGTTAGCCAACTAACGGAGTTGCAGAAAGGCGCGATGAAGAAGGTGCCTAAGAAGTACAGCAAGCTGTCCATACCTGAGGTCTTGGAAACTGCCAAGCAACGACTCACAGCCTTGGCCAGCCGCTTGAAGAGGTACACCAGAGAGATCGAAGGCAGGAGAATAAACCAGCTGTTCTCCACAGAACCAGCCAGGGGAACAATATGAGAACAGCACCACCAAGGCTGGAGACGGAGCAATACTGGAAGAGCATATGGGAGAAGGACGCAACCCATAACAGAAATGCTCAGTGGCTAGTGGATCTGAGGGCAGACCATAGCGACCTCCCTGAACAGGGTCCAGTAACCATCACAGTGGCAGACATCCAAGAAAGGGTCTCCAGTATGAAGAGTTGGACAGCACCAGGCCCCGACATGGTTCACGCCTACTGGCTGAAGAAGCTGACTGCACTCCACGAGCGCCTGGCAGCACAAATGAACCAGCTGCTAGTTGACGAGAGACACCCAGAATGGTTAACCGAAGGTCGGACGGTCCTGATCCCCAAGGACCCCCAGAAGGGACCGGTCCCATCCAACTACCGACCAATAACCTGCCTCAGTACTACGAAGAGTGAACGAGACATCGATTCACTGATCCACACCACCAGGATATACAGCAATGATATCGGAATGTCATTCGGACTGGAGAAGTGTAGTCGGATGATAACAAAGAGAGGGAAGGTAGTCAGAACTGAGGGGATCAAACTATCAGAAGGCAACATTGCAGACATAGAGCACAGTTACAAGTACCTGGGGATCCCACAGGCAAATGGGAATCATGAAGAGGTCGCTAGGAAAGCTGCAACCACCAAGTACCTGCAGAGGGTCAGGCAAGTCCTGAGGAGTCTGCTGAATGGTAAGAACAAGATCCGGGCTATCAACACCTACGCCCTGCCCGTGATCAGGTACCCTGCTGGGGTAATAGGCTGGCCAAGGGAGGAGATAGAAGCCACTGACATCAAGACAAGAAAGCTCCTGACCATGCATGGCGGGTTTCACCCCAAGTCCAGCACCCTAAGGCTGTACGCTAAGCGGAAGGAAGAAGGCCGGGGACTGGTGAGTGTCAGCACCACAGTCCAGGATGAAAAAACGAACATCCACGAATACATCACGAAGACGGCCCCAACTGACAGCGTGCTCAGTGAATACCTCAGGCAGCAGAAACCCAAGAAAGAGGAGGAAGGCGAGGAACCATCATGGAAGGACAGGCCCCTGCACGCTATGTACCACCGGCAGATAGAGGAGGTGGCTGATATCCAGGAATCCTACCAGTGGCTGGACAAAGCTGGACTGAAAGACAGCACAGAGGCACTAATCATGGCAGCACAGGAACAAGCTCTGAGTACAAGATCCATAGAGGCTGGGGTCTATCACACCAGGCAAGACCCCAGGTGCAGGCTGTGTAAAGATGGCCATAGTGATCGATGTAGCGGTTCCCAATGACAGCAACATCAGGAAGAAGGAACACGAGAAGCTGGAGAAATACCAAGGGCTCAGAGCAGCGCTCGAGAAAATGCTAGGCGAGTGGCTCCAGCAGATCCCGGGAACAACATCGGAGATCTCTGTCCAGAAGAGCGCAGTCCTAGGAACAGCTAAGATACTGCGCAGGACCCTCAAGCTCCCAGGCCTCTGGTAGAGGACCGAGCTTGAAAGGATAGACCGCCCACAGGGACGAGCGGGGGATTTTTTTTTTTTTAATATGATCAGAAAAGTTTAGCTTACAGCAGTAATACTATCATTATAGTATTTAGCATTTCATAGCTATCAACCAAGCTTGCACAGGGTTCACAGAGCTGGAGCCTATCCCAGCTGTCATATGGCAAAATACCAGGTACACTCTGAACAGGTGGCCAGTCCATCATGTGGCTAATACAGAGAGACAGACAACCATTCACTTGCATCCACACGTTTAGAATCCCCAGTTAATCTGAAGAAGATGTCTTTGGACTGTCAGAGAGCATAAACACTCCACACAGCAGGGCTCCAGCCCACCACAAATCCTGTACCCACAACCCTCCCACTGTAAAAGTGCTAACCTGTAAAATGCATTGCCACTTTAAATCGATATACAAAATACTGCTTCAGGCTTTGTGCTGCTTTTTGCATGAAGGAGGGAATAATAATAACTCATCCTAGCATCTAATTTTACTGGAGAGTATTGCACCACAATTTACGTATATGCAAATCCCGTTTTATTGTATGCTCACAATGTGTACAGCCAAGGGCACATGATGGGCAAACACTGAAATCGATCCCATAACTCTGCGTCGGTGTTCATACAGGCATGAAAACAGGCTATGATTATTATTGGTCACCTGTATCTGAGTCATTAAACCTTCAGCTGATTTTGTCTTGATGGGAAAAATATGTACATTAAAGTTTTGTTAACTTATAATTAAGGCAGAGCGTTTGATTTCTCAGAATGTTTCAGTCTATCGATCAATCGATCAACACTGTCTCAATAAGCTATAAAAGATAACATCCAATTTAAAAAAAAGCTCATCCTCAGAACTCAGACAATAGCTAAGGAAGACCAGACTTTTCTAATCAAATTTAAACCAATTTCAGTATTTGAACTCAAAATATAAACAAACTGTTGAGATGAATGGCAAACAAAGTGTAAGGAAAAGGTCGCTGGGTGTTACTTTTTGGTTACGTAACTGCACTTTATTTAGTCAGGGCTAAATGGCTGACATCAACACAGCAATGCGGCAGCACTGAGCTGGCATCAGTCTATCGATGATCTTTGATGATGCTGCTGTTAATGTGTCATCACCATAAAGTGTCAAATATCCCTGCCTCCGAGATGAGACGCACCAACCAAAGAGTTTAGAAGTGATGTTTCTCTTAAACTGCTTAAAACTCCCACAGGCAAAGACAAAAATAATCACTGTGATATTAAGCATAATTTAATTTCTGAATAATAATATTTAACATAAGCATAAATGGATACAACTTTACTTCGGCTTTAAGCCTTTTTTCTTTTTCACCACATTCATTTAAAGAAGAGAGCGTTCACTTTCTGGGACCGCCCTAAAGATAACATATGAAGCCACAAGTTGAATTCTGTTTATTTAAGTCTGACATTTGTCTTCCTCAGTGCAAACAGCAGAGACTTCAGAGACCCACGGCACAACTGTGAGCATACGATTAAGAATGAGCAGGTTTCCTGAAGGTGAGCTAAAAGAGTTTGGTGGTTTTCCATATGGGCACCTTCATACCGAGGCCTCCCGGGACGTCGGCATGTATATTCATAAGAGGTGGGCAGGAAAGGCAGGGGAAAAAAGTTTTAAGAAACACAGCTGGCTGCCTAAAACTTCTCTTTGGTGACCTCAATTTCTCCTGCTTGCCGATGAGTCTGGTGTGTCCGTGTGGGACTGAGCATCCTGTACAGCGTAAACACAGACGAACCATAACGGCTTATATCATTGCAAAAAGGCAAGTTTAATAAAGAAAAAGAAAAAGAAAGAAAGAAATGTGAAAAATAATGAATGCATTAATTATTTAATAAATAGATGTATTTTTCATGCAGGACTGATTTATTCATTGAGAAAGAATCATTCTTTTTATTCCTTGAGGCCAGGATGTTTTCAAAGCAGCCGACAGCACGGCTGCATTAAGAGGTGAAGTGTTTGTAGTCCGATCACACGCTCTTACATAAACTATCAGATAGTGCCTTCTGAAGGAATTTACAACACAAAGATGCCACGAAACATATTCACAGATAAATGATGTGCGGCATAACATCAGAGGAAAAACACTAAAAACATCTTAATTTGAAGAAAAGCTACTTTCAGCTGCTCGCTTACTTTTGAAGAGGTCACCACAGTGGATGAATCAGCAAGTTCGATTTCACAGCGCATGCTTTTCCTGACACAAGCTTCCCGTTTATCCGAGTTAGTACCAGGAATACTGAAGGTTGTGACCCCTGAGGTTTGCGTCTCCTGCTGGTCTCGACCCTGGGATTTTTCACGTGTAAGGTAATGTGTTAATAATATTTTATATAGAATTTGTAGCAATAAGCAAATAATTTTGTTTTATATAAAAATATAATTTTTTTAATTTGTTTTTATTTTTGTAGTGATTCATTTAATGTTAAACAGTAACAAACAAGCATCATATTTCATCATATTTGCTGATTTTGTATCATCAAGTTACCTGTCAACCCTATTAACTCATAAGCAGTGTTGGTGAAGTTATTTGAAAATAGTCATTAGTTACTAATTACTTCTCCAAGAAAGTAATCCTGTTACTTTACTGATTACTTATTTTCAAAAGTAATTAGCTACTTTATTACTTTTTAAAAACATGATACACAACCTGAATATGTAATAAAGCGACAGACCTTTCAGCCTAATTCTGTTTTTTTCTGCGTAATCCATCATATAAAATTAAATCAAATGAAAAAGTCTATTTTTAAAAAATTGTTTTATTAGTTTTCATCTTTTAACTTCATGCATCAAGCGAAAATTAAATTATATGCAACTGTCTCTGACTGGAAGAAGTTTGTTTAACATGTAAACCTATTTCCTGCATATTCCAGCAAATAAAATATTTTTTGTGTGTGTTTACACTCACTCTTTCAAATAGATTCAAGTAAAACACAGTAAAAAATAAATAAAATCAGAGATTCAGTGTCTCTTAAATCACCTGTTTAGCAGGAGTGGGGCTGGTGGGGGTTTGCCCGGCAATAGTAATCGATTACTTTACAAGTTACTTGAAAAAAGTAATCGGATTAATGTACTGTGTAATCCGATTACTTGTTAATTCATTCTCACACCTCAAACACATCTTCTCGCGTTACTGCCCATCTCTGCTCATAAATAAAACACTAGTAAATCCAAGTGCATCATGGGCAGTTCTGATGAGTTACACAGAAACATTGACATGTGCTGTATAAGTTTCCTAAACAGACTTCACCTGTTTGCCATCTGTTGTGTGATGGTGAAAGCAGGCTAATAAAATGTTCTCATTAATGTCAGAGAGAAATTGTGAGACATGAAAAGCACAGTGGGAGTGGGATTTAAAATACCTGACATCCTGACTCCAACACACTGTTCAGAAACTTGAAATGCAAAGTAGTACATTCAAATTAAGCCACTGCATGAAAGAGTGTGTTTCCATGCTTCTGGGCGCATTGCCACTTCATTTATCCTGCATTTTTAGCTATAGGAAAAAATAATGTTTTTTAAGTGTCCGTAGGAGGTCTTGAAACAATGATCTGTAAAACCACATAATGGCTTGTGTAATATACAAAATAAAATAACATGCAGGAGCTCCTTCATATATATAGAAGTCTTTACTGAAGCCCTTAAAAGTTAAGATAAATAATAATTTGGAAAATGGACATAAAGGCTAATTAGATTTGAAATGAGCCAGAAAAGACCAGTCTAAAAATATTATCGGGACTGCTTACTGTAGGAGATACATGGAGTTAATGAATCAGGACCCCCATAACACGTCTGTGTGACTGATACTTTCAATGCTTTGGTATCTTTTTTAATTGGCAGAAAAGCTGAATGTTTAAAAGTACTTTGTCGTTACTCTTTGTTCTGTACAGAGTTAAAAAAGGTTTAAAGCTTTGTTCAAAATGCAGAAAAGTCAAACTGGCCACACACCCTGCTCATACACTACTCCTTCCCTTGAACACACTACACACAGTCGTAGAATCAAGTAGAAGATTTAGCAGCTGATAGATTTTTATCACCTTGTCCTCCCAGCATCGATGGATTAACTGCCATTTTTCTGCATTTGTTGACACACTTTAGCACCAGTATGGCAGGAGATACCTGAGCCTGCAAAACCGTCCCTATGCGCGCTGCTAGTGCTGACTTGAGCATATCTCCCAGGTGGCCTTTTGCATTTTCATTAGGTCTGACATGACACACACACACACACACACACACACACGTTTGTATTTATATCCTTGTGGGGACATCTCATTGACATAATGCTTTCCCTAGCCGCTTACCCTAACCCTAACCATCAAAAATGAATGCCTAACCCTGACCCTTACCCTAAACCTAACCATAAACTAATTGTAACAGTGACACTAAAACCACATTTTGAGTCTCAAAAATGCCTTCAAACTCATGGTGACCGCGATTTTGGTCCCCACGAGGGCTGTCTGTCCCCACAAGTATAGTAAACTACCAATTTTTCGTCCCCACAAAGATGTTAATACCCGTACACACACACACACAAGACAAAACAGTATCAGAACAGGGGTTTCAGACCCCTCGTTTTAGTTTGCTGTGCAGATAATCGGCAATAACGTGTCATCCCTTAATAGCATTGTGTAGCTCAGAAACACAAGCCAGAGCAGCGAGCTGTGCTGTTACAGCTGGATCGTACTTCCGTTTTCAAGTCCAAACCAAGTCTTATCCTAGCATGATTATTTAAGCTTTAATGTTAGGTTACGCCTTAAAAATGACAGGTTTAGCCGTTTGTATGACATGTATAAAGAGACAGACGCTAACATTACAGCAGCTGTTCAGAGGTGGGAGGGTTACCTGTCTAATGTGGTGACAATAACTCACTGTCACAATATCAGGAGCTACAACCGGTGGCAGCAGATGGCTGCTGGAAGTTTCTTCCTGTTAAAAGGGAGTTTTTCCTTCCCACTGTCTCCAAGTGCTTGCCCATAGGGGGTCATATGATTGTTGGGGTTTTCTCTTTATTACTGTATGATCAAATGAAGCTTCTTGAGGCGACTTTTGTGATTTGATGCCATATAAATAAAACTGAATTGAATGCTTATGGACACTCCCTTTTTTATTAGAGCTCCGACTTCAGTTCAGGAGACGAGATTTCAGGTGAGGAGGAAGAGGATACGGTGGAGGTGAGGAAGGAGAACTGAGTTTAATTCAATTTTATTTATACAGCACCAAATCACAACAACAGTCGCCTCAAGGCGCTTTACATTGTAAGGTAGACCGTACAATAATACATATAGAGAAAAACCCAACAATCATATGACCCCCTATGAACAAGCATTTGGTGACAGTGGGAAGGAAAAACTCCCTTTTAACAGGAAGAAACCTCCGGAAGAACCAGGCTCAGGGAGGGGCGGGGCCATCTGCTGCAACAGGTTAGGAGTGAGGGAAGAGGAAGATGATGAAAATTAAATGTACAAATCCTGCTCATATATAGCTTGAAAGAGCTTTTGTGTTTGCAGATTAAAATGATCTAATAACAGCAACTTATCAGTAGTTTTTTTTAAGCTAAATTTAGGTGTTTACAATGTTTTTCCCATTTCCTCTTATTTCTGGAAAAAAAATTCTAACATAATTGTGCTGAAGTACAGAGGGCTAAAAAGGACTTAATTTTAAAAACAACACAATTACTGTTTAGTGTGAGCGTACTGTCGAGTTTTGTGCCTCGTGCCAACAACAAGGCGTTTTCAGTCTTCACAGCTTAGAGTCAGAAGCTACCACTTCCTTGCACCTAGCACTCACACAGAGACACAGCCCAGCATGACTCTGACTGTCTTACAGGTCAGAAGAGGTGGTGTTTTCAGCCAGACAGCAGCTACTGTTGTGCCAAGACTGCACCAATCATGAGGCAAATGCTGCCTTATCACAGAAGCCAGGTGTCCATAGCAGCTTGGTCCACTTGCTAAGAAAGTGAGCAACAACAAAAAACTTGTGTACAACACAACACCTGGTGTTACCGTCCCGCTGTTTCTCTTGCCTGCTCTGACAGCGCGGATGATAGAAAGTCACCTTGGCGCAGAGTTTCACCCAAAAAGTTCCAACGTGCCAGCTCAAAGCAGTGTTTCACAGATTCATGTCTGCAGTTAAAACTTATGGGTTTAACAGTGCACATCGGTTTGAATGTGAAAATGATCCTCAAACTTCCATAATGGAGGAAAAGCACATTTAAATGGCCGTAGTTTAAATAATTAATCTCTAATGCAAAGCAAATTAGCACGAAATAAAAGTGAAGCATTTTCCGCAGCTATTATACAAATCCAATACTGACTCAACGGGTAAAGTAAATTCCACAATCTTAATAATCCCAATACGATGAGCGTGATCTGACTAATTACCGCGATAATGAGGATACTTATTAATTTATGTATTCTCAAACCCAAGGCAAAGGGAAAGTGAAAACACCGTTAACTCTTACCTCGACAGTGAACTCCTTCATCGTAGCCGTCTTCACAATCTCGAGCCCCGTTGCAGAGTTTGTTGAAGTGGATACATTTTTTTGTCCCGGTACACTGTATGTGATTCAGGGGACATCTGATCACCACCTCTCGTGCACCTAAAGCAGCGAGAACAAAAAGACCAACATTTATTTTAACATTATTAATTCATGCTTACTAAATGAACTTTAAGCATAAGGAAAATCATTTACAGTGGAGACAAAAAGACCATAATTAAAACAGCATATTTCATTGTAATCATTTGCATTTCTTGCACGTAATCACTTTTACTGGGTGTTTTTTCCTGCGTCTCCCCAAAATGCTGATACTCCAAGACCTCTTTTACAGGAGGACGAGGAACCTACACATATGCAAATGTGTTTGTACTTCACAGCATTGTTCTTTACACACAACAGATGTTCGCCACGCTGCTTTGCAGACACATCGGTGACGTCCTATAACAAACTCTCGCCGTCAGCCAGCCAAACGGCACAGAGCAGCTGTTTAAGGATTCACGAGGCACGTAGGTGACCCTCGTTCACGCAGCAGCCACCAGAGGACATAAAACACAGCTGACCAATACACCGGCACAGTAAATGTGTCACAGCACCACCTTAACTACATTGATATCAATTACCAGTGTGCTGTTGCAGGCACTTAATGGGAAGATTTATCGTGCATGTGATGAGATCTGTAACAATCCCCAGAGTTCTCCCATCCCGGCACACTCGGACCGCGCTGACCGGATGATTATCTGTCACCTGTCATACTGTAAAGTTACGAATGCAGCAATTAATGTGGTTATTCCAAGGAAAGAGCCCTGCAGATTCACACAGGGAACATGTGGACATGTACTCACACAGTGACCACATGTTCGTTTCTTCTCCAAGGATTTTATTACCTTAAAATGGTGACGAGCGATGTTCTTTAATGAATGTGTCTTGGCTTTAAGCCCTTCAAGCGCTGATGATTCCCACTCTTTATGCCACATTTAGGTAAGTCAGCTCTATGTGACCTTGTCTCTGAGAGTTTATATTTCACATGAGCCAAACGGCAGCCGTGTCTGCTGGGACCCAGAATGTGTTTGAAACACGAGTCCTTCAGATTCAGCTGTCAGAGGCTTCAGGATGGATCTGAAAACTGAAACCTAACTTACTCTCTACAAGATGAATCTTGAATCTGTAACTCTTCATGTTTAAAACACTGCTAGGGGTTTTGTGCATTCTAGTTATGTACTGAGAAATATAAAATGCACGTACACCTCATGCATTTGGAAACAAAACACTCTCACCTCAAACACATCTCCTTCTGTTGGGCGTTAAATGTGAAGTAAAGCTTTGAGTGGAAACGCTTCAGGACACACAGAGAGAGGGACACTCTGTCACAGAGCATTCAGCCCACTGCCCCAGTGTCCATTTGGCTAATTTGCTATTTAACACACAGCTGTAAGGGTCTCTGACAACATATCAGTGTTGTCCTCCTCTGCCTTTCCTTTCTCGCCGCATGAGTCCTAATCTAATGTGATAAGCGGAGGGATGGCGCATGAATATTCAGCGGCTCTGAGCTGTCATACAGGGGGGTTCACAGATGGTCTCTCAATGGCTGAGGTGCTCACAACTCCTTTGTCGATTGGCAGCCTACTGTACTACACTGGATGATCGCTTGGAGTGGAATATAGAGTAGAGGATTAGGCTTCATCATATATGTTCCTCTGGAGATTATTAGAAATGAAGACTGTCTCTTTAAGCGCCTGACATCATCTTTGAAATCACCAAACTAAGTGTCTAAAGGGTCAAACTGAAGAGTGAGGTCTGTGACACTCAGGTGTTGCTGGAGAGATCCACAGAATAAAGCATAAGATTAAAAATTAAACAATTAGCCATATTAATCTGTATAAAATAATGCCAGCTGGAATGAGTGTTTGACAAACATAAAACCTTAAACAGAGGATATGTGCACCCCAGTCAGATATGTTAAAAATAAATACAAAGATTAAAGTGTTTCATGAAATGTGCTAACTTACAAAAACAAAGCTACAAGTTAAAATAAAATCTCTTTATGTGGTGTCAATAGTGCACCTGTGTTACTGTGAGCAGGCCATACGTGCTGCCACAGACTTCTTTCAGAGCAGATATTTAACTTTAAAGTATAATTCATATCACTGATTGATTTCCAGTTAGTGTCCCAATAAGCCACACCAGTATGCAAAGCCCCCTTACTGATATTAACACACCCACTAAGACCTGCTTCCAGGAAAGAAAGGTTCACGTCTGAGCTTCTCTTACAGATTTTTATAGAGCGACTGCAGAGCGGAGCGACTGGCCACAGACTTGTATCATCTCTGGGACAAATCGCTTTAAATACCAGATTTATTTATCACAAAAACTGCTGATCTGGCAAAATGTCATCAACGTATTTTTTTCAGGCAACTAGTGAGAGGTGGAAAAAAATGTGATCATTTTTACTGGTCAGCATTACAGATCCATCGGGCCCGGAGCTGAAACCATCTTCCTCACATCAGCCAAAGACACCAGCTGTATTGTTTATTCTGTCTAAGCTGTTAGAGGTTCAGGTGTTACAGTCCTGTAAGCTTCCCTGTGTGATTTTAGAAAAATATGACCAGAAAAGAGAAACATTCAATCCCAACACAAAGTAGTTTATTTAAAATGAAACCTCTGCGCACTGAACAGCTGCCTGTGTTATTATATGTAGAGAAACATACTACTAATAATGAATAGATAATAGATCTAGTGTAAAGAATACCTACAAAGTAATACTCTGAATATGAACTAAATAACAACTTGGGCCAAACAGAATTTCAAAGATAAAAATTGATTTTTAGCCAAAAGAAAAACATTTTTCAAAATTTCAGCCTTGAAAAAGAAATAGCTCAAATGTTTCATCTGTTACATTCATTCTCATTGACAGAATTTTCCATCTGTTCACTTCTCGTGAGTTTTTGCTTTAGACGTAGTGTGAAACTAAATAATGTGGACGGGAATTTGATGAGAGCTTTCAAACCCAGGTTAGAGGTCGTGACTAGTCGCTGCTGCATGGAGACAGAGTTCCAGTCATACTGGTCCGGACGGTTGAGTCTAGGAAACGTGGCCACGATCAGGCAAAATGACGTGACCTGTACAGGAGGGAAATCGTGCGACAGCAGAGATCAGACTTTTCTCAGAGACCAAAGATCTTCAGCAATGAGAGCATCAGACGTGACAGTGAAAGAACAACTGTTGAAATTCAAAGGGAAAAACCATTCTCCTTATTCTGTTAGATGCAAAACGAACCCTGCAAAGGTGCATCACCCTCGTCACAGACTGGCTCAAAGTTTCTTGAAAATAAACTAAAAAGCAGACACTTTAAAGGGGGCCGATATCACTTTACATGGTAGAGAGACACTCGCAGCTCCTCTGGGTCCGCTTTGTAAGACCCAGATGACCTGCATCAGGTTACAGTCCGCCCATATCTGAGCCATTTATCAGCAACAGCAGCTCAGGCCTGCTTCCAACACAATGCGAGGGGCATCAGACTGTAACAGCAAGTTACACTCAGAAAATGATTCTTTGCCCTCATAAACACATTTTGAGTAAAAATGTAACTGAAATATTTATTAAGGAGATTTGCTTGGTTTAAACTGAATATGTGCCAATTAAGCAAATTTAATTTGACCAGATTCCACAAAATTTAGTGTTTTACATCGTACTCGTGTAACTAAATGACATGGAAAAGATACATGTAATCACATTACTTAAAGTCACCAATGGCATCAGACACATTGCTGTTGTGTTCTGGACTGAGCTTAGATTATTCGGATTATTAAAGAATGATTAAAGCTTTTGTCAGTATAGAGACTGATACACTGAGATACAAAGACTGATGCCTCCTCCTGCTTATTCTTCACTCAGCTAGTAGGAACTAAGTGTTGTTATTGAGATTAAATCTCTTTGAAAATAGTTTATCATACTTTTGTTTAGTTATTGGAGGTGTAAAGATTCCAAATCTGGAAAAAAATAGCATAAACATCCCGAGTATTTGGCTAATAAGATTATATTTTCATCCACACCTCCTTCATGTATATTTTTAGAAACACTTTCTACAGTCACACAAAAAATGCTCTGATGTTTTTAAAGGCTAAACAGATGCTCAGTGGTGCGTTTCCCGGGTTAACATATCAGCATCTAGCAGCTTAGCTACCCCGATGAAGTGATCCTTCATGAATGCTCCTGTGTCCTCCTCCTCCTCCTCTGTTTGTGTTTCCATTAATGCCCTGAGCTGCTGCACTGTTGCACCTCTCCATGCGGACATGAGGGAGGTGGGAATGTGCAGGCTGGCACATATTTGACCCTGTATGTGTCTGACATGTGCACCCACTTCTTGTTTTTAAGGTTTTTTGGTCATTAAACATGAGTCCTGCACAATCAGTCCACCCTGGAAAAAGACCGGGTTCATACAGTCATCATGGGAACGCCTATAATGAGTGTTAATGTCAGCACAGTAACATGGTAACAATAAAAACGCTGACATGTTGGAATTAATCGATTTCCATTTAAAACAATGCAAACCCAAATAGCCTCAGGCTTATTAAAAATCATTCACAGTAGAGCTAATACTGTCACCTCACAACCAAAGGTTCCTGGTTTGAATCCTGGCCTGATCTATGTGAGTTTACATGTTCTGCGTGGGTTCTCTTGCGGTTCCTCCCGCCGTCCACAGACATGCATGTTAGGTTAATGAGTGATCCTGACGAGGTCAGAGGTGTAAATGTTTGTCACTCTGTGTTACCCTGTGACGGCTGGAATAGCTCATCTACAGCCTTCATTTGCATACACAGAAGAAACTGGATATATGACTTTTTTTTAATACATGTTAATTAAAAATCATGGTGCTATTTTCCTACTTTGAGAAGTGAATGAGGAGAAACCAGCTGGGCCAAACTAATACCTCTATTTAATGTAAAATGAGAGGCTTCTAGGGGGGAATTTCAGCTGCAATGTTCATTATGATAATCATGTTAATCTGAGCTGCTGCCAGTTTGTGTGGAATAATGAATTCATAAAAGAAAATAACACAGGGCCTATCAGCAGGGGAAGCTCCTTGAACTTGCAAGTACAGGGATTTATCATATCCCTTAGAAATAAAGATTTCATTTCCTTAATTTATGGTTAAAGTTGGCGATCAAAGAGGCATGGTAACACCCGACCTGAGGCAACACCAATGTTGTGTGGCTTTATAACAGCATCGGGCTCTTTTGTAGTAAATCCTGCAATTACAGTGATATTAGCTATTGTACAGAATACATTTCTCATCTTTAAACTCGTTATCGTCTCTGCATAAATCTCTAATCTAATCATGAGCCGTGTAACGTGTGCACATCATTTGGCTCAATCTGATCAAAAGCCAAAGTATCAAAAACAGCAGGGACGGCAACAGCGTTCACTGCACTGTGCTTTACCTGCAGGCCAGTGCAGGTGAGTGCTTTCTCACTTTAGGTTGCAGAGAAAAACATCTTTGCATGTCAGTGAGACAATAAACACGAGCAGTGATTGTTTCAGTGGTTCAGACATGTGGCATTAAATGATTATTCTAGTTTATTTCACCCTGCTGTGTTTCATATATGAGCGGCTGCAGTGAATCCATGTTTCATCACTGCAGATATACTGTACGGGGAAACGAGAAGAGCGACGCTGCTACAACTCTGCAAATGATATTTGACACGAGTCATTTCTGTGTCGAGTCTGACTTTAAGTAAACACAGAACGGAGCCGCTTGGAAAAATTCATTAGGGAAAACTTGCCAGCTGACCTAATCACCCAGCATATTCATCCACATGCACCAGCGTGCATGCGTGAGACTAACTTGCCCTGTAGTAATAAGAGCTCAAAAAGCTAAATGCGACGGCGGATTACTCCATGGACTAATTCTGTATGAAAACCAGTCATTTCACTCCGATGGGCAACCATATTCATGCAAACTGTAGCGAAAAAAGAGCTGAGCCGTGCAGACGGCAGACACAAAGGAGGAGCAGAGACACAGCTAGCTGTCCAAGAGAAGCCCAGGGAAATATTCCTGAAATATCCACGTGACACGGAGCTGAGCAGGTTTTAGACTCATCTGAGATCAATGCTCTCATTCTCTGCTGTGTTAAAATACTTTTTCTGCCACATTAAACACAGGCTAGCTCTCAAAAAGCCTGTCTTACTAAAACAACCTGTGGGCCACGCTGTTTTGGGGCTGAGATGGTCAGTGGACCTCAGGAACCTGCTGGTATAAATGCTGTGGAACTTCAGCTCCAGCCAGCTTTGTGTTTGTGCTCGTCGTTAGCCATCGTAGCTGATCTTTGTGTGTTGCACACTGTGACCCTGGTAATAGCAGTAGTAGCAGCAGTGCTGACTCTCACAGGATTCACAGAATAGCAGTAAAAAAGGTTGCAGCACGTGGTGTTAACATAAATCTCTGTGTCACAGGTGTGGAAGAATACCCCCAGTGTAAAGGGTGTATTCATATGTCTTGATGCATTCTCAATCATCCAGGAAAGTAAATCTCCAAAAGTTGAATCTGTTCATGTGGACGTAGCGTTTTGTGGGAGAAACGTTTCGTCACTCATCCAAGTGACTTCTTCAGTCTCAGCTGACTGCAGGTTTCCCCAAATCTTATAAACAGTAATGAGTGACGAAATGACAGGATGAGTGACGAAACGTTTCTCCCACAAAACGCTACGTCCAGATGAACAGATTCAACTTTTGGAGGTGTATTCATACTTCAGCTTTATCTGCTGTGTGTTTGTGTGAATCTAGAATTCATATAAATGGCAACTCTTCAGCACGTATGTGATGTGAAGTCATGATTGCTGTCATGCCTGGATTATCCTGCCTGGCCTCCGTGATGCTGTGGCTGAACAGTATATTTCTACCATGTGAGAGCGCCGCTGATGAGCCTCCAAACCTTCGGCGTGATTTGTTTGCACCCACGAGGCAGACAATCCTTGGACGGCTTATGAATGTGCACTGCCGCTACTTGTCACAAAATAAGTGCGTCATCCAAAGCATGTCGCTGAGACTTCAACAGTTCCCTGGCAACAAAGTGGACTACAAAAATGCAAGCTGATTATGTGCAATGTGATAAACATGAGTTTGCTGCCATCACAGCTACATTTGAACAAGCCTAAAACGCAGCTCTCCTCAGCATGTCCTCTTTATGAAAGGCCCAGTGGTAGTTACATAGAGGGCTATTTAAAAGAATTATTTTCCTGTGTGACCTTTACATTCTTGGTATTTGAAATGCTGCATTCAGCTGAAAGAGCTGCTTTTTTTCCTTCTGTATTTGTCTGACCCCCAACAAAGAGGCATTATTTCCCACTACTCAGAGCCTTCAAGGCCTGCGCTCCTCCACAGTGAAACAAACTTTCTGCGTTACAGGATGACTAAATGTTTAATTTTTGATCGATTAAAAGAAATATATGTTGTGCCTTATAACTCATACAGACTTCCTCAGCATCAAAAGGGACAAAAGACCATCATTTTACTCCTGTGCAAGCGTTTCCACGCGGCCTTGTCCCTGTGCCATCTCCTCTTGAAGTGCTCTAAAATAATAACTGCTGTTAACATAAATACCTTTAAAATGTCTGCAGGGGCTAAAAGTTGCTTTCATTTTAAAGACAACTCGCTGGCAAAAGAAAACGTTGTTTGTGAAGAAAGATTAACACGTTTGACTCCAAAACACAATCTAAAGTTTCTTTAAAACTTTTCAGACTTTTATTTTTAATAGTGTAACTGTTAACAGGAAAAACAGGCCAGTAAGACACGTATACTGGGCAGGCCATATGTAACTGGTAATGTTTTTGTCAGATTAAAAATTGTTCTTTTGACATGATCAGTTCTTAAACTTGCAACACAAACGCTTTTTGAAAAAATTCCCACATGCTTACCCCAACAGGGTGTTGCACCTGATCCTGGTGGGTCACCACACTGACAACCATCACACAGTGAAACAGCCAAACCCTTAAATGATGACGTCATCGACTGAACCAGTCAAACCACACAGATTATTCAGTCTGTTAGAGTATTTTCCAAAACTATTCATATTGATAAACAGTTTGTTTATAAAAAAGCCTGAAATGTTTTTGTCAGTGCTTCTGAAACTTCTTAAAAAATATAATAAAACTCCAAGAATGAATTTCCAAACACATCCAGTGCGTCCGATTGGACCCTTTGTTTGTCCAGTCCAGGCCCTGATCTACATCCAGACTGCATGAATGGAAAACATAGCTGCACATGTTGGGGTGAACATAATGATATTGATATGATGAATAACATGTGATAGGAGCATAACCTTTGATGTCTTTATGTATTTTGTTTATCTGTTGATCCTCTTTAGCGTAAAGGTGGTTCTACTAAAAGTAGAATGAATGTAAAATTACACTTCTCCATGTGTTATTATAATGATAATAAAATAGAAATAAAACGCCTGTTTAAGTATTTGTGCCGATGTCAAAACCTTAAATCTTGTCTCACCTTTGTCGCATTAACATTCCAGATTGAGCGCCTTTCCGCTGAATAAAACATCGTCCGGGTCAAAATCAACCAAATGAAAATCCCCATTATTTGCTACTTGCTACATGTGCTGGGTGCAGTCAGTGAGAGCCAAATAATAATGTGCACAGAGCCCCTCTGACTCATTTCCTGTGTGCAATGACTTATTATTTCCTGTAAATTATACTGAGTATTCCATCAAATCTATTCCCACACATAATTCCCAGTTTCATTCTGCTGCACAGAGGAATAAGGCAGGTGTTGGCATCCATGACAGCCATATACTGTACAGCAAAGAATCAATACATCAGCCTCTTGAGAGAAATAAGCACTCGCAGGACAGAATAATGACACAGCGCTTCAAAGAATAAAGACAAAAAAAAGAAAAAACTGACAGTTTTCAATAACTGAAAATCTGTAAACAAATAAGTAAACACAGACGCTGTGGTGATCAGTAATATGGTGTTAATGTTAATAATGTCATGTAAATATTCTACAGTCAGTGTCACAGTATTAAAAATACAATGAACTGCATTTGGAGGTTAAAATGAGTATTCAGTGAGAATAATGATGCCATTAAAAATCATGCACTGTGTTTCATTAAAGACATAAATACACAGTTGTTTATAGCCTGCCTGAATGGAACCAGTTATTATTATGGAAACATGCTGAATTCACTGTCAGCAGGAAATCTGCACAAGATCTGATGTTGGAACAAACAGACACTTAGCATATGTGTCTGCAACACATCAAATAACATTAGTAATCAAGACATGGATGAAAATGTTATTAAATATTTTTTCTGCAATTAATAATATTAATAATACAAAACTAATGCAAATGTTTACTTTACACACAAACACAGGTGGGAAGTGTTTCTATAGAAATGTAGTTTTCTAACAAAAATACACACAGAGCTCATACATCAGTCACTGTGTTGTATATGGATCATACAAGCTGTTTTGATTAATTTCAGAAGAAGCTATCACACTCACTTCTGTGAGTTATATGAAAAGGTTGAATGGTCATGGGCATCTCCAACATCAGTATACAAGTGTCTGCATTTATAACGTGTTGCTGTCAGTGCGCTCGTTTAACATCCGACAGTTAATCACCGTGACGCTGGATCACAGGATGGACAAGATGGGAAGACTGGCTTCTTCCCAGTGAAGTGAGCTTCAGCACGGCTGGAGCCAGAGATGTGTTTTAATTAGTGTCTGCGCTGAATTTTGAATTAAGATGCGATTTAACTCAAAATACAACAAATAAAACATCTTATATGTGTTTTTGTTCACTGCTCTCAAAAATCAACTTAATATATCACTTCAGGACCTCACACAGATACGTGGCTATAAAACACAAGTCGATACAAAATGTCCTTAAAGCATTGTTTGAAGTGTGTGTGTGTGTGTGTGTGTGTGTGTGTGTGTGTGTGTGTGTGTGTGTGTGTGTGTCGTCCTGGCTTTATTACTGAAAGACATGTGATTTGTATGAATCTACAGCTGTATAACTGCCAGGGCCTCACATTACCCTGCTGCTGAACTGAATGCGGCTTTTGCACAAAATGGGAAGTGTGGATTTCACTTACACTGAAATTGCTTTAGGGAGGAATAATAACAGCAACAAATAAACCTCTCAGAGTACAGATGGGCATGTCGGTATTGTTTTTTTTAGAAAAAAAAGAAATAACTGGAGCTGTTCTTTAAAGAGATTTTCTTCAGAAGAAACACAATAGACGGGCCATTTGTCTCTCATCTTCTGTGGAGTGTCATTGGTTTCTTTTAACTAAACCCATCTTGAAGCCTTGTGGCTGAAAACGTTTCTGTAAAAGTTTATTATAACAAACCTGCTGACACACACTTTATGAAACAATCTGTACATGAAATTTAAATAAGATGGCAATATGGCTCTTAATATTAACTCCTGGGGCAAATGTGGTTAGTCTATTTAACACTCCACTATGCTGCAGCCCATAAAAGTTTGATTCAGGTCCACAGTGCGAACAGCTCCATGAACACATATGGTGCTGCAGATGGAAGCACCCAATCAGGACACTCCTTTCCTACCTTAAGTTTGGGGGACTTACAGAACTCCTTTATATTTTTCCAAACAGTTAATGCTTGAATGACTTCTCATGAATAAACACAGAAATCTTCAGACTCTCTTGGTTAGGGTCTCCAGCTGTTATCAGATTTAAAAACTAATAATCCAAAGTGAAGGCGCGGTGGTGACACTGCAAACCAACCACACGCCCTTCAAAGAAAAAGGCTCTGGATAGATTTAGTGAGAAGCCTCGACCTTTGCATTTATGTATATATATTTCACACTATTTAATAAGTTCCAGGGCCCAAATTGGTGTGCTGGCCCACGGGGTAAATCAATTGATCATCAGCCTGTAAATAAGCCATTTTTTGCCTCGGAGGACACTTTAATGAGGACCATGGTTAAAGTATAATACACATAGCTGTTGGGAGGACATGTATTTGCTCTAACTATCCTCTGGCAGTAACCCAGCTTCCCCTTGAGTAATCACTGAACTACAACGACGCGTATAGATATGGGAGACAGTTTTAGCTCATTCATTTCACTGTTAGATTATGCACAATTAAAAAATGAAGGTTATTGTCTCGGGTTCATCCGGATGCAGAAAGAAGTCCTGGCTGCCATCTAAGTGTGAGATAAAGTACTCTCAGCACAACGACTGGGATGATGTTCTGATTGGCTGTCACGGCAGGTATGCGCCTCTGTGTTTACTTTGACTTTAAGCTCATATCACACTGATGCTTTGTTCTCTGCTGCAGCAGCAGGGAGATAATGTAGATTTTAGCACTTAAATGTCACAGCGGTTCCATGACAGCAAGCACGTCAAGTTTATGAAATGTGCTCTTTTCTTCGGTTTTGCAGGTGACAAGCTGGGACGCTGTCCTTTACAACACTTGTACTAGGAGGGAATACAAAAGGGGAAATGTGTCAGTGCAGCTTAGCTGTTGAGAAGGAGGTTGTGAGAGCAAAGACAAAGAAGCGACGTGCTCCTCCCAGTGCATCACTCCTGACAAGCATGAGACATAGTGTGGGTACGAGATTGTCACCAGGCAACCAAATTTTCACGCTAATGGTTTTGCTTAAGACAAAACGCTCCAGCATATGGAAACGTGTTAAACGGCAGAAGGAAGGGCAACGCAGCGAGCGCAGAGCTGAACGTGAGCTGAACGTGGGCACATGATATGCTGAGGGCAGCGAAGACGACTTTGCCTTTATGCGCCGATTTCATTTTGACACAAAAGCCATTTTTAATCGCAGAGACTTTTAAAAGCATATCGTGGCTTCGTGGGAACGACTCTTTCCAAGTGCACAGGCGCGCGCAGTATTTGTTGTGTCTGTTTCCTGCCTACTGAGACTGCTGGTGAAACAGATGGCACAAGCCTGGGGAAGTGTACATAAGTTCTGCTCCAAATGCAGAGAGGGAGAGAAATAGTAAATTAAAAGTCTTATTTCAAAGCCTTGCGCCTCCTGCTACAACAAACAAAGCCAAATTATTGTGCCTGCCAACTAGATGTATGTGCAGCGCATTACGCTGATAGCAAAGGACAGTGATGTCCGACTGACTTTTGTTTTTTTGGGGAAATGCTGTGGTGACGACGTACTAATGAGCTTCTAATAACCTGTGGTCTGGTTCCAGCACATAATCAGCTACATTTAAAATAATGGTATATGTAATTTTCTTTTTTTTCTCTCTGATGAGTCAACACAAGTGTTATAACTCAGCAGGGAGGCAGAGATGAAGAGGAAGGAAAATAAACGTTACATAATGCAAAAGGCCCAGTCCTTCAGCTCAATAACAAGGTGCTACGCTACATTACCCCCTAAACCTCCAACCCACTGGCGCCAAGTCTCACGGGACCCACACACATTTGTGATACATTTATTTCAATACGGGACTTGCCAGATAACAAAGACCCTGAAGGTTGTTGACAGTCAGCCTGGAATGCAGCGTCTGCAGCGCCGTCGCAGACAGACTGCACATCTAAGCAGCATTTCCACAGGCGCTTTGTCAGCTGCACATCCAGATGTGCAAACAGTCAGATTAGTTAATGAGCTTAAAATGTTATTTTTATTTCATTCAAGCTTAGATTCAATTCATTTATTGTCCCCGGGTGGAACTAGAACCAGAATATAAATATACCACCAGAGGACGCGCTGATGCTGCCAATTAGGCTCATCTTAGTTAAATCAGCTGCTCACCTGAGCAGGTGTTACTGTACGCACAAGCAAACAGCAAACAGTTTCTGACCGTGCTGTGTTGTTCTGGCTGAATGATGATATTTGTTTGTATTTCTAAAGGAAGGCATATGGAAGAAAAGACTGCACTGTTCAGTCTTACTGGGAAATGTGGACATTCCATACTGGTCTTTTCTTCAGAGGCACTTTGGTCAACACAGTCCTTGATCCTGCCTTTGTGCGTCGCTCTATGCACCAATTTACTTCTGGCTGTGCGGTCGAGACTTTGCGGAGTTCATCTTCGATCATATCATTTAAGAAAGTGATCGTGACATAGAAGAGAAAAGGCCGAAAACCAGTGCTGAATGACCGCGACCTTCAGACCTCCAGGTGCCAACGCAGACTCGACTCACTGTCTGGCATCGGGCACGCTGTCGGAAACTAAATTACGCACAAAAACAACAGCAGCATGGATCTACTGTAAAATATGTTTATGCTGCAAAACTGTCTACAGTCCAGATCTGTCACCTATTAAAAATAATTGGCTTTGAAAATAGAAACAAATAGAAAAAAAGAGGGTTTAAATATTTTACAGCCTGAGAATGAAAACGTGTCACTCTCAGAATTATAACACATTATAACCATGTTGTAATAAAGCAGAGTTTATGCAGCATAAAAAACTATAAATCATATTAAAAAATAAATCCTGCTTTCAGGAGCATAAATGATGTGCAGGTCTTTCCTGTGACGAATATTAACACCTGACCCTCACTCCACAGGACTCTGACATCACCACTAACACACATCCAACCAGGAAATGCTGCCGCTCGTTTCTTTATACGTCTGTGGACCAGAAATCCTCTTATGTATGATCAAATATTTAAACAAAGACAAAACACTCCATCCATTCATACTCCTCCTTTAAATTTACTCAAGCAGGTTTTGTAACTGTGAGCATTATTCAGGGTACATAAAAAAATGAAATCCAATTTTTAGTCTGAACTAATAACTTGTAGGTAAAATAAAAGTTCTGTGTGTTTGGCTGAGCTTTGTTACCAGCAAGACGTAGAGCAAAGTGGAAATGTTGCTAAAGATGGAATTTTGCCTCTTGTGCAATCGATACATAAGACGTCAAATGTTCAGGCAAATCATTATTGGCCGGAGGCCTGGGAATATTAGGAATATTACACATCTGAACATCCAGTTCATGTCTGTAACAATTTTCCAACCGTACTGCAAACATAACTCCCAGGCACAGATAAAAAAATGTCGGGAACTAAGTAACTAAATTACAGTCAGTAACATAACTACAAAATAAACACGTACTGGATCGTGGATCAGATTTTATTTGATCTTTTTTCCCGTTTGATCACACGTTGTGTTCTAAGCTCTCTGTCGGCTGCTGATTACTGCTTCAGAAGAAGGCTTGGTAAGACGTGTCCTTCCTGTTGTTAAAGGGGAATAAGAAAGGAGCCCTCGAGAGAGCCGTCTTTGAACAGTCGCCTCGACACACTGAGATCAACATCGGTGTGACTGGGTCGAGCCACGCTACGGCCATGAAACAGATTCTGTGACCATGTTTTTGAAGTCAGCCACTGACCCCTTTTATTGTCTTTTCCTCTGGGAGTCACTGTTCTATCACAGGACTCACTGGTCTGCATGTCCGCCACAATCACAAAGCTCCTCGTGGCAGCGCTACTGAGACCAGCCAAAAGTCCATGAAATCCTTTCCTGAAGGATTCACCAAGGATTAAAGTTCTAAGACGCTGCGTGCAAGCGTGTACCGCGAATGCAGAGACTGAGAGAGAGCTGCACGATGACAGCCATTAGCACTTGAAGTATTTATAAAATACATTTGCAGAAAGTGAATTATGACTGTCCCACTTTACCACACATGCCAGCTAAGAGCAGATGCTGTGTCCTGAGACTGCCTTGACATTTAGACTTCCTTTTAACTGGGATGCACAAACTTGGAATGCGATTATTCGACTCTGAGCAGATACTAAATCTTTTCACGTTACCTTTCCCCACCCAGGGTGCTACGCTGCCCTCGGAGCAAAGGCTGACCACCAAAAACATTTGTTTCCACACTTACACATTTGGAGAAATGCCTTTTTTGCTCAGTATTCTTCAGCCATTCCTGAAGCCAGGCTGTTTTCACAGCTCCCTGAATAACTGTCATCATCTGTTCAATCCCGTGAGGCCTGGGGCTGATAGGATAAGCTGGTGCCTCCTTCTAGTCTCTAGGTATTGCAATCCAAGGCCACCTTCCTCTTCCTTCTCCCCACAGACTCTGAAGTTGCAGTGATTACATCTCTCTCGCTGAGCCAGAGGATGAAGGAAAGAGGCCATCAATGGCACTGAATTTTGTTGTATATTAGCTATTTTATGTGTTAAGATAACAAATTCCTCTGTGTAATGTTCACTGCCCCCCCTCTGCCCAAAATAAACTACACAACTTCAAATATCCTCTGATTTTATTTTAACTTGGTAAACATCATCCTATATCGCGGGGCTTGGTTCCCAGGTTATTGCAGTCTCTGCTGTCGTTTCAGAAGGCAGGGCACTTTCCAATCGTGTGTCTTTGTTTGTAAGGCAAAGCTGATCTAATCCGGATTCTATCAACGGATAATCCACTGTAATGAGCCACGCAAAATTCCTTAGATGAATATGCAAGGTCTTATTTCTGCAAGGTAAAGCAAACAAAAAGTGCCAGCACAAACCGAAAACATAATTGATTGTCTTTTTAGAGCACAAGCCTCGGCCCATGGCCGCAGTGGAGAAACTATGTTGTATCTGTCATATTCAAACCTTTGTCACACAGGGATCACAGGTGGCAGAGCAGCCAATCACACAAGTTATCAAACGTCTGCTGGGAGCAGCCAGCGGGGGCCCAGTGTGCCCGTTTTACATGAAGTAAAACTCATCAGTGCTCACAGGGTTTTCAGTTTAAAATCTATTGTAACGTAAAACACTTTGAAAGTTTTGTGCTGAGTGGGGCCTTACTCAGTGCTGGTGGTTAGGTTATAAACATGACACTTGTTGGCAGAAGGGCTGCCACGATTAGTCGAGTAGTCACGATTACGTCGACTATCAAAATCATTGACGACTAATTTAATAGTCGACGTGTCGTTTGAAGCTTTGGAAGATCCTGAAAGACGCAGGAATAAGTAGCAGGATTTAAGAGTGTAATAACGGACTGAAACAGAAGGTGGCAGCACTGCATGTACAAGGATGCCAGCTGCTGTTAAACCCCGAAGAAGAAGAAGAAGAAGCAACTCCGGTAGGGGCCGCATCCTTCAGAGGCCGCATTTGTAGGCCGATTACATCACAGCAACGCGTCAAATGCTGTCAAAATTCGAAGACTTCTCCAAATGAGGCCGATAAATGTGTCCTACTTTGAAGGATGGGTCGGGTGTATCCTTCGTGGCCCAACCTATCCCAGAATTCATAGCGCGGCCCTGCTCAGTTTCCAACAATGGCGGCAGCTACTTAGTTATAATATTACTCTTATTACTCTTTCTGGGTCACAAAATAAACTTCTAACATATTTTCAGGTGAGAATGCAGCTGTGTAAAGTTGATAGCAAGGAGCAGACGGCTGAATTTATTAAACTCCGCCGAGACAATCTGCAAATTTCATTAAAAGTTTATTAAACTATCATCTTGTCTTTATTTTTAGTTAGCACATACCTGAAACACTTCACGCTGTAAGCTAATGATAGTTATATAAGAGCAGACGCTGCTGGTGCAATAAGCTGTACGTTTTACGTCCAATGGCTCCATGATCTGATTAGTTGACTGTTAAAATAATGGTTTGTGGCAGCCCTAGCTGGCAGCTTGTTCAGTTTTGTTGATGTAAAATATTTTGTTCCCCATCTTGTCCAATCATATGTTGCATTGAATCACGACAGAGGTATGATTACAGGCTCTTGTTCAGTAATGAAGGAGAGTCTCTCATTTACCCACCATTCACTCGCCGACTCCTGTCATGATCTTCCTTCCTTTTAGGGACGTATACATCCAGTCCCGGTTATTTTCCAGACAATTGCACTCACAGCCCAACCACACACGGCTCGCTGGGCCTCGCCGGCCATCATCAACAACGAAAGCATCTTTCAAATCACGAGGCAAGCGAAGGAACGAAAAGAGCTAACATATGTGGTGAGGGAAGGGAACATTAGTCTATAGTTTCTGTAGCAATCAAAGCTTCACGCTCTCCTACACAACTGTTTGTGGGAATAATGGTGGTGATGTGTTTAGAAAAAGGCAATAAGCCAAGTCTGAGATATTAAAGGTTGACTTATATAAGTAGCACAGAAAAACCCCACAGCAACCCACTTTATCAACAACGATTCCACGGCGAAAAGAGACAGCAGTAAATGTCATGCTATCTGCTTTTACTTTTTCTATCTTGAGAAAGACAATCCATCCTGCGAGGTCCCGTTTGTACTTTCTGATCATGTCTAATGTCAGAGGGCTGTTGCTTTATCTCAGCATGCACAGACGCAGGGGAGTTTCTTCAGCAGACCACATCTCTGTTGCGTACGCACTGTTGTACATTAGCGAGCACGCATACAGCTGTGAACATCTGCTAAGTGTAATTATTTAATTTAGACGTACGTAATCAGGTCCTTCATCTTCCTCTGCAACAAGCCGAGCCAGCCACGACAAGCCTACATGATACATGACCTCTTGCAGGCGAGGGCATAAATAATTGTTGCGCGCTGTGGACAATTTATGCACAGATGTCACTGCCAAAACTATAAAGTCCTAATTATGCCCGATAACTCACACTGATGAGGAACCTGGGCTGAATGTTAATAATTTAGTTGTGCTACCTTTTTCAGCTGTGTTACAGTGACAGTGTCATGATGATTTACAAAGACCCATCTATGTCACAGTACTGCGAACGTGCTGCTGCGTTTCTTTATTAAAGATAATATATGTTTGTAAATAACAATGCTCCAGAGATTATACATAAACCAATCAGACGTGAAAGATAAATGAAGGTTTGCACGACTGTGCTGGGATGGGAAAAGCTGATTCTTCATATCCGTCTGCATGCAGCACTTGCAATAATCCCACCAAGTAATTGCTTTGTGATCGCTGCAATGTGCTAAAAATGTTTTTGTTTTAAACTAGATCAGACACATCTCCATTAGCTCTTAAAAAAATCATATTCCAGATAAGTTTATTGGACTGTCATCTCTGTAAACAGAGATCATTTCATCATAACACACTAAAGAAAGTGAGTAATCACAGCAGTGCACTAAGCACTCGCATATCTGCAAGACAAATGAATTTCTACATGCACTATTTAACTGAATTTAAAAGGGACGAGCATTTCAGGTGATGTGTCGTGTTAATTTAAAAAGTACTGGTCCCACAGAAGATATCTCCAACTATCCCACTGTTGCGTGCTGAGAAAATGGCATGATATATTGGGTAAGAATTAAGGTACACCGTGGACACGTCACCAGTTTATCGCAGCCTAACACAGAAAAGCAAAACTCCGGCTCACACCTGTGTTCAGTGCTGCCACATCACATGCAGCTAGCAAGACTGTTAGCTGCAGTAAGAAACCACAGAATCCAGAGGAAATCCCAAAAGACGGAGAAATCCAAGGAGGCACAGAGTCGATCAGCAGCTGTGGTCAGCTTCAGTCTATCTCAGTCACATCAAAATGAGTCAAAGTGTCAAATGTGACTGTAAATGCTGCATGCATACTTTCACAACCCGTAGCAGACATCCACAATCGGATTGACCTGGATTCAAATCATAGATTTAAATACATATTTACATTTTTTTCCTTTCATGTGTTTAAATTATGTTTTTGTTTCTATAAGTTTCGTCAGAATCACCAAAGCTGCTGTTCTGCATGAAGGAGGAAACCACAGACTTTAGGGAGAAAACAAATAAAAACAACATTACCTTTTTGGGTCAAACATAGATAATGTTGTGTGCTGTTAGTGTGAGTCTGCAGTCTGCAAACATGAAACTTTGTATCAAATGAGGAATTATGGCAGAATTTCATATGGCAGGTTTTTGTGCATCAGTAAGAAATGGATGGAATGAGAAACTTACACGCGTGATCAGTTTCGTCGGACTCATCGGGGCAGTCAGGCTCGCCGTCACAAAGCCAGTCCTCGGGGACGCAGGTGTCGTGGTTGTGACAGTGAAATTCCCCTACGTCACACAAGATGTCTGGATGGCGTGAGCAGAGGGGTGGAGAAGGAGACAGAAGAGATGCAGCATGAGGTGATGGCACTGAGCAAACACATGCATGAGCGCATGTTTCAGCAGAAAACATGAGCTGGGTGTACACTAGAACAGGAGTGAATGGAGACGACGTGACTTCTGTCACTTTCAATGCAAATGCTTGTGTGAAGAGGCGTTGTTGTACGCAGAATTATCATCATCAGTGCAGGAAGTCGGGAGAAACAGAGATCACATACATAGAGTGTATGCACATCTTAGTTTACAATCAGCAGAGAGCTGTCCTTAAGTCAGCGGCATGTCGTCTGCAGACCGCAGTTCTTTATCAGAGCAGGAGGCCACACATTTCTGTACAGGAAAAAAAACTGGCGCTGCCCAGGCATTGTGCTTTTGACAGCTACTCTGCTCTAACAAAGACGCGATGTCCTTCGTGACTTGGAAAACTATTACAAAGTAACTCGGCGAGTTTGTTCTTATCTTTCTGCCTTCTCGGTGTTGTGCTTTCACTTGATGGCGGAACAGGGGGAGTTCAGTGAAAGCCCAGTCAACTAAAAAGTCATCATAGCCTTTCAATATAGTGAGCATCTATCAAAGCGTTGACATGTTTCCTGCCGGTAGCTGTCACAGACTCAGTTCGATCATACTGCAGAATGACACCAGCTTTCGCTAAAGATTTGACACCACAATATGACCTGCCGTTACTTCCCCTCAGCACAGCGAAAGCCGCAATTTGTTTCGAAGCTTAACCCACAGACAATCAGACGGGCTCTAACTCCCCCTCCTGCTCGCTCGCTCCATCTTTTTCCCAGTGTGTTCCTAACCCATTAGTGGTGGGAGTGAAGCAAGTGGGGGATCAGGTCTGGAGCGTTTCAACAGTGGGAGTGATAATTCAACGCACCGCTGCTCCCTGCCCCCTCCGGCAAATGCACCACCCAGGGACAAATCTGAAAAGGTCAAACATCTCATCCATTCCGCTCCTCGTATTCCCTCTGATGCAATATATTTCAAATCTTACCATTTAAATCAAGGCCTTTTTTTTTTTAATATGCAAAGTCCTTTTCTCAATTTTTAAAGGGGAACATTTTTAAAATTACACATGAAAGCACTCGAAACTTTAAAGAAAAATAATAATTAAGATTGAGGTAAAAAGGTGAGTCCAGGCAGCACATCGTCTTTATTTTGTCCTTCTGAGCCCAATATTTCTCAAAACTTCATTACAGCAGCACAAATAATTTCCACGTAAGCCGGTGTCACTGGCAGTTAAATGAGCTTCTCTCAACATCATCAAACAAATTACATAGAGTCTTGGACGAACCACAGTTAAACACACTTCCTGGTTTCTTTGGTTTTTCTTTTTCTCACTTACATTTTCAGATCATCAAACAATTTTAAAAATAGAGATAAAAAAGTAGTTTTTAAATGAGTTTCGTGTATTAAAGGAAGAAAGCAGCAGTGGTGCGCGATACTGCTTATTCTGGTATCGAGCCAGTATCACCGATATCGATGCTTTTCAATAAATAAGGTGGATGCGTCGTTGAATTGCTAAATCTCAAATCATTTTCATGACCTTAAGTGTTTTTATGATGTTTCCTTTTTTATTATTAAATAGTTAAAACCCAGGACATAATTAGGACAAAGTTTATAATTAAATAGAAAATGCTTTATTATCCACTGATTCTTTTAAAAAGCAGCTGAAGCCATTTTTATACAGGCAAGCTTTTAATTAATTTGTTGTTTTTATGTTGTATATTACTGTTTTACATTGTTATTTGTTGTATTTCCATTCTTTTCATTTGGCATTTTCTTTGTTGTAAAGCACTTTGTGATTTTTATCTGTGAAAAGTGATATATAAATACATTTTACTTACTACTTACTTACTTTTTTCTTTTTTTTTTTTTTTTAGAAAAATCTTAAATAAAATAAATAAATAAAAAGCAAACCAGTAAACAATTTAAAACAAACAAGTACTGTTGACAAACTATTAGTGCTGGGCGATATGGAAAAAATATTTATCACGATATGAATTCTTTTATATCACGATAACGATATATATCACGATATACCACCTGACCTGTGGTCATCTGGAAAGTGTGCAGTCTGTAAACAGCGAGTGGAGAGGGTGCAGTCTTTCTTTTGAGTTACCGTAAAGCATGTCGCAAATCCGGGTGCACGTAAAGCAGCACCATGTCGCAAAACCACAAGACAGAGTTTCTTTGCGAAAAATATCATTTTTTCATACTTTATTTTCTCTAGCATAAAGTTCAGAGTATGTATAGTGAGAAGACAACACTAATATATTTGCCACAGGCTATTTAACCCTTTAAGACCTACCATAGAACCAAGTCCGCCAGAGCTTATGTTTACATTTTACATGCTGTAGTGCCATTTGTGGGAGCATTTCAAGTTGCTATACATCAATACAACCGTTATAGCCCAAATTTTAATATTATGTATGCATTGAGTCCGTAGAAACTACATAAATTGCAAAAAAAAGTGCAATAAACTACAAAAAAATTGAAAATCGTTTTTGTTTTGTTTTTTAGATATATTTCTAGTTAGAGAAATTTAAGAGGCTTATCCCTCAAAACTGTAAATACAAAAAAGTTGCACAAAATAGTTTCCAACCACAAGAAATTTATTTTGAGTGTCTTCATAGTTTTATGTTTGAGATACACTAATTTTAATATACTACAGGAAAAATGAAAATAAATATTATAATGCAAATTTGCAAAAAAAACAGCATGTGCATCAAAATAAATTATTTCCAACAGTGTAATTTGACTTCTAAGCATCCCACAAAGGATACAGAAAAGCATAAAGTCAAACATGACTTTTAAAAACACCAAAATAGGCTTTGAAGCTAAAAAACTAAATTTTCCGCGAAAATGACGTCACTTCCGGTTTCGGCCAGGTAATGGCGGACATGCGATAGTTCACGCTGACTTATATTCCAACGTAGGAAGTGTTATGAACAGCTGATCGGATCGGCAAAGCGTGTTTCTGGAATATTATGTTTTTGTTGCTGCAAGTCTGGAATATTATGTTTTTGTTGCTGGAAGCGCTTTTTATGCAATTTTTGCAAAGCTATATGTGGAAGGAAACCGTGACCTAGGGCAAGCTAATAGAATAAGATGTAAGTACAACTCGGTTTCATATGCAAAAACAATTATTGCGCTACCTTACGTGGTTCCAGTTCTACAGGGATTTAAAAATAGTTAGGCAAAACGGAGTGTGCCTGCTCTGACCGGTTGTAAAGGGTTAATGATATATTTTATGTAATAATTTATTAAATTAGGGTTAGAAACGATAGAAACGATAGAAGACAAATGGCACGATAGAAACTTTTCTATCGTCCACACGATATATATCGTCATATCGCCCAGCACTACAAACTATAATACAAAAATTACAATTACAATTCTCAACAACAAAAACAACAACTGGTGAAAATATAAATAATATGTAAACAACTTAACCTTAAGCTAGTATTGATCCGATACCGATGTCGACTTGGTATCAATATAATCGATATTTGGATCGATCCGCCCACCACTAGAAAGCAGTGTGTAACTTCCTGTCAGCTGTTCTACAGTCCTGCCTGTATGGATCTGGCCTTTTCTGACCACTGGTAGGGTTTCTTTAGCTGCTGCGTTGTGCGATTTCCTTCAAATTGGGCTCCAGTGCTGTTTTCCACAGTCCCACTGAGTTTGTGATGAACATTATTAGCACACTCTTAGTCTGGTGCAGTATCTATGCATGAGGCAGTGAGTCGTACTCTTTCTTGTAGTAAATCTAGGCCTGGTCTTACCAACCAGGAGCCGGTGCTTTGGCTCTCTGGTGTTAGCTTTCTGAGCTGTGCTCATGTATTGACTCGTGCATACTCAGTCATGGAGTGCTGTTAGCCTCTTTAGCCAGCAGCTGTGGATAATGTTAGATGTTAGATCCAGCTCTTCAGTCTGCAGACTTGCTGTTGGATGTCTGCCTTTGTGAGGATGACTAGTTCTTCTTCTGGGAAGTCGCTGTGTTCTGCTCTTAGGTCCACCAGTCACTTGGTACTGGTGGTGTGTCACACCTCTTTCTCCCAGTTCTTCCAGCACTGCTCAGCTCTCGGTGGTCTACCCCTGTGCTATTCCTCTTCCCTACTATTCCCACCTGCACTCTGGATGGTTTGTAGAGCAGGTCATTTATTCCCTGCTCCTGTGACATATCTCTTAGTGCTAGTGGTCAGAACTGTGAGCCTTTGTTCACCCTTCAGGACATTTTGTACCTTTTTTCCATCCACGCTGCGTCTCCCAAGGTCCCCATTTATGACCTCAGTTAACCAATTAACTGACTAGTTTCTCAGATTTGGGCTTCCAGTCTTCTTCTCCACAGGGAGCTTCTTCTACATGCATTCTTGATCTTATACACAACTGCTTATAGGATTATTTAACAGTGGCATGTAGGAGCTCATTGGCTTCAGTGCACTGGAAAAAGAAAAACACTATATAAAAGCTAAGTATTGCGACTACATTATTTACATAAAATAGTAAAGCATCAATAAGCACATGCTGGGATTGAGGATGGCAGGGACACGCTCACTTTGCCGAAGTCTCTAAGAGGATGTCTCCTATGCCTTCAGAGCTGAATTGATTACTCCTAAAAAGCAGAGGGCTGGTGACAGAAGGGCCATTTCCTCAGCTAGTGATGGAAACCATGAAAGAAACTGTCCCTGGACCTCAGAGCAACCCAGTTACCCACTGATGTTCTACCTCCTTTCATGCCACTTCATCTTCAAAGCTAAGGGGCCAAATGTGAGCAAAGCAAATGACCTCTTATGTCAATTCATCTTTCCCCTCTGCTTTTCCAAACAGGTTCTCCTTGACAGGCTGCTCCGTCCCTGCAGCTGTTAGGGGACAACAGGGGCACGAACGCACAACTGAAGGAAACTAACTGCTCCACTTTTCTTTTGTTCCTCTTCTATTCTGAAGATTGTTGTATTTTCATAAGAAGCTGGTGCCGTAACACACACACACACACACACACACACACACACATCACAGGAGTGATGATTGCAGGAGAACAAAATTAGAGCAAGAAAGACATTTTGCAAAGGTGAGCTCCACCTTCTGCAGGTGAAGCACACAGCCGTACGAGCTGCATTACTGTAGCAGTGGGAAACACAACCCGGCACTCAGACGGGCACATTATTCCGAGCTTCATTCCAGACACCAGCAGCCGCACTGGCACAACACTGTGGCTCATTAAAGTCATTGAGCCTTTGAAATGTGCCAGATTTTCAGAGGAAGAATGAGTTATTAAGAGGCAGGCAGACAGGGAAGATGGTTTGCAAACCTACCCAAGCAAGACCAGCCAGCAGTCTTTTGTAGTATATACCCTGTATTTTGATCATTTTCTTTTCCTTTTTGTATGTAAGAATTCTGGAGTGTTGAGCCAATTATTCTGCCTGAAATGCTGTAGCATGAGCGTTCAGACATCACAACATATTTCTTCACCCTGCATGTTGCAATAAGGCATCCACTGTCCTGTTTGCTCTCTCCCATTAAATTCAGACGTACACAAGAGCTTAGGCCTCTATAAATCTTTGTAAACAATATTATACTCCAATGAGGTAAACTACAAACTGCTAACACCTTATAATCCCCTCAGTTGCATCAGACACACAGTTCAAAATATGGTACACTGGATAAGTCTTAAGCCAGAGGCCTGTTCGACCAAACCTGTGCTGTAAAAGCAGCAGTGCAGCACGTGACTGCAAAAGGTGCATTTAACGCCAGCTTTGCTGCACAGCTGAAACAGAAAAAGCTGATCTGAGAATATTTATTAGTCAAGAGGCTGCTTCTTAAATAAGCTGCTCGCAGCTCATCCGACTTACTCGGTGCTACATTCAGCAGGACGCTGTGTGGGAATGTGACAGGACCAGAGGTAGGTAGAGTAACAGTAGCACTACCTCAACCAAGTTTTACTCAAGTAAGAGTAAAAAAGGCTACTTGAGTACTGAGTAACTGATCATAACATCTGATTTAAGGTTTAAAAATGAGACAATCAGACAGAAATATAAAGTTTAGTGCAAATTTCGATTGAAAGACTGAAACCCCCCCCAAAAAACATGATTATAAAATAATCATGTAGGTGATACCTATCTATCTATCTATATTAGAGCTGGGTGATATAAGATTTTTTTATATCATGATATGTTTTTTTCATTTCAGGCGATAACGATATATATCACGATATAAGCCAAATAACTATATTTGTAAGATTTAAATGTGCCGTTGCTCACAAGTAAAATGTGAAATAATCAGCAGCTTGTTTTAATTTAAATATTTATCTCCCATAATAAGTTCAACAGGGTAGATGTACTTAAGGAACATGAGACTTTTTCAGATAAATAAAGGCAAATATTGCAAACTACACAAAAGGCAGCCGCTAAAGCGTTTAAGTTTCAAAATAGAACAAACAAAACAGACTACTAAATTGTCAATTCCACTTAGAAACAAAATATTAATTCTAAAAATAAATCTTAGTTTGTTTTACAGAAGAACAGACAAAATTGACTAACTTTTGTCAATATCAAATAAACTGAGAACTAAAAGGAAATTCTCAATCTCTGCTTGTTGTATAGCTTAGCTTTTCAAACAGTTCTAACAGTGACTTTAGTCTGACAAAAGCCGAATGACGAATTAGCGCTTTCAGTCACAGATTGAGCATGCACCGGTTTATTGTATTTCCAGACTTGCTTTCGGCACAATTTACAGTGCGCGCTACTCTGTTTTTTGTCAGACTTGAAATAGCCGAAATACCTTCACACTACGGAACTTCTATGGCCCTTCCGTTCGACAAGCTCTCCGGCATTGGAACCATCAACGTTTTTTTCTTCGGCAACCTTCGCTCACGCTCTCGGTTGATTTTTCTCTAGTCGGCAAACTCATTTCCTTCATTACCTGGGCAGCCCGGCTGCAAAAACAAATACACATGTGCGCCTTGGCACTTGTGCTGTACGTAACAAGTCACGTGACGTGACGCTGCGGCTGTGATTGGTTAGGCTCTGCGCTACTAAATTTGGATTGGCTGTTCTTTTTTTTTTTTAAGAGGACAAGAGAGATGAGGCCTATCGCAATAGTTTAATTTTTCTATCGAGAAAAAGTTATTTCGCAATACATATATATATATATATATAGAGAGAGAGAGAGAGAGAGAGAGAGAGAGAGAGAGAGAGACATATTATTATCTATATATATATATATATATATAAATATTTGAACAGAGTAAAGTACTCCCAGTGACATATGCATGGTGTTACTTTACTTCTCCAACAGGCTCAGCAGATAGAAAAACATTAAAGTGTCACTTTGACATAAACTGCAGGTTTGTGTTTGTGTCTAATGCATTTATGTTAAAGCGTGTTTATTATTTATTCACTGAAGTTACTCACACTGAGTAAAGTAGCCAGAATTTTTTCTGAAGTAAGAGTAGCAATACTTCATAATAATTTTACTCAAAGTGAAAAGTACAGTGTAGTAAAGATAAGATAACTCTTTATTGTCATTGCACAGTCATACATAGTACAATGAAATTGGAACCAGTAACATTACTCCTAAAAAAATCTTTTTCCAAAAAGTTACGCAAGTAAATGTAACTGAGTAAATGTAATTAGTTACTTCCCCCCTCTGGACAGGACAGGGCAATGCAATGGGCCCATGCTATATTTAAGGTGGTCGAGGTCATCGAGCAGCCAGAGAAAAGCAAACATGCCAGTGACACATGCAGACATGCTGGCATGCACGAACATGAGCGTGTGGAAGATTCTGGTCAAACTTATCAGAAGGTCAAAAACACACAAGAGGCTTTTTTATGACCACTGATCCTGTGAGTGCTGTTAATAAGAATGAAAGGAATAAGTACAAAGACCTGAGTGACTGTGACACAAAATCATGACGGCTCTCAGTCAGCAGCACAAGTACACAGACTGTCTGCTTCCAAATGAGCCTTCATATCCGCAACTTCAAAAAAGCGACAAACTGCAGCACGAAGGAAAAAGAAATGGACAAAACATTTAGACTCAAATTAGACAAATTTGGAGTCAGCGATAGAGTTACTGAATGAAGACTGAGATATTACTGTGCTTTATGTTTTGTTTGTCTTCTTTTAAAAAAAATAGCAAATCTTTGGAGGGATAACAAAGTCAGGCTAGTTACCAGATAGCTACAGAAATATCATGAAATTTTAAAAAGGGGAAGAGTCAGTGAGCACAAGAATATTCCATCTTATATCCCCAAAAACTGAATGCCTGTCTGAGGAAGAAAAACACGACTCTTTTAGACTTATCTATACTAACAGTGGGGGACTATACAGAGAAGAGAGCCTGAGCCTACGCAGTCGAGGCTTTGACCTGGAAACAGTATTCTCAGAAGGTCGATACGTCAGCACTTAACAAGCAGATAGTGCTCTGTGGAGGGACGAGCCATGAAATGGTGACAGGGTGAAGGTGAACGCACTGACGCGGGTTTGATCTGCAGTGGGCTGAAGTCACAACCGGAAAAGGTCTTTGTTTGTGCCTGATGTGCTCAGAGTGTGCAGAGTTATAGAGTCCACAGACGCGCACATACATCAGCGATCTCAAACGTCTCACAGCGTCAGAGTCCACTTGGCATCCCGGCCAGCTGCAGGTCACATGCATTATGGATGAGTGTGGGGCTGTGAGCCAAACCAAGCAGGTTATTAAGCATAACAACAGTATAATGCGGTCTCTCCCTTAATCTTCATATCTTTAATCTGCCAAAAGATGCAAAGTAGTGCGATGCATCTCAATGACGCCTCGCACCTGCATAATGAATCTTTATTACAAGCGTATCTCTAGAAGTGACATACGCCATGTGCTATTTAGACTTAAATGCCATCCGCGTCAAATCTGATCAGCATATGAAGACGAGAGAGTGCCGTGACTCTGCTCGCTGATGAGCGATTGCAGAATGTCACAGCTCTCCTGGACGCACGCCCGCCCGTTTACGGGCACGTCCGATCCGCTGCCCTAAATCTCTTTCTTCTCGACTACAGAAGTTTTTTTTCCAAGCCAGCTCGAGACAGAGCTTTGTTTGAGACGTGAGAAAATAATAATGTACTAAGAGAGATACGCAATTTTGTTTACAGAATCTGAGATACAACATAACTGTCTCCAGGAAACACCAGATTGTACCCGCGGCCATCCCCCGTGGCGATGCTGAGCAGCTCTGCATTCTCGCCATGAAGCGGGTGAGAAATCAATGCTGTAGGCTTTGGGGCCTTCATTAGATACCGCCTGACCTTCACTGCAGAGAGAGGTCACTTTTATTTTCGCAACAACAGCAGGGGCATGTCAACAAATTATTAAAAGGCAGCACCGTATGAAAAGTTTCAGAAGACAATGGTGGAATGGCCTCCTGCTCCTTGGCACAAATCCCTGCACCAGTAAACAATGAATGATTCATGAGAGCGATCTTAAGCTGCGTTCCTACCCTTTTATCCCACCGCCGAGGATGCATTTATGAAGAAATAACTATATTACAAGAATTATGTGAACAACGCATGAATGATGTTGATATCTGACACATTATCTGATGCGTTACAACTTCAATAACATTAAGAGTGCGCAAGGGAAATGAATCCCGATAACAATCATTACTGTTCATATTATCACAGTTATTAAAAGATTCACAACATATTAAAACAGCTCTCAAAACATTCTGATTTCCTTTGTGGGGTTTTGATGAGTTTATTGTCTTATTGCACAAACATTTGCTAACAGTTAGGTGAAGTTAAAGTAACTTAATCCTCGCAAATATTAAGGTGAGCGAGGTGATTTTATCAGACTGTGACGGGTCTGTACTGGTCTCGCCAACAACAATCAGAATGAATTCACCTGATGCTGAGGTACAGGGATTTATTGATTTGATTTTGGGGGATTTCTTTTATTTCCTGAAATTCTCTCAAACCCATTTTATTGATTTATTTATTTATGATGAGCATCTTAAAGCTTTTACTCGGGTTAGGCGCCGCACCGTGCTTTCTTATGACAAGATGTGAATGTTATGCAATGTCTTATAATTGCCTGTAAAGATTTTACAGTAAATGTCTCTGACTTGAACGAGAACCAAGCTCTTCACACCTGATCTGACTGAGGTGTCAGGTGAATGTGTAGCTCTTAATTGGATCAGATGTGCAGCCGTCTGCAGGATGTCTACAGCGCAAAACATGCAAGCTAAGTGGGTCTTGAGGACTGGGCTAATTAACAGTAGTGGAAAGGAAACACTTAGCAGATGGATCAGCGTGGCAGTGCACCCACATGACAGCCAGAAGTAATCTTTTGAAACTTAAGAGCTTAAAGGATTATTAATGTTGTTTTCTGTCACCCTGGCTCTTGTTCCATGAGCGGTGACCGCAGCAGTGGTCAAAAAGTTACAAAAATCGGAGTTCCTGCGTAGCTCCGCTGCTTAATGACAAAGACGTGCAGCTTAAAGCGTGATCAAAATCCGTGTTGATGACACAGACATGTACGCCGCTGCTGTTACACATGTTTAAATAGCAACGTTACTGCTGTGACTGTCACTTTGATTCTTCTCTCACATTGCTAAAAGCCACCTTGTTTACCCTGCTGGCTGCCTTGTTGTCCTGACTGACAGCGTCTGACTTGCTGTGCTTGTTGATACAATATGCACGTGTCAAAAACATATGTATGAATTTAAATTCAAACATCAGGAACATCAGAAACATATAGCAGATATTTCCAGTATTTTGAGTGCACTTCACTCTACTGCAAGGAACTTATAAATAGGACTCTGTGACTCTACCTCGGAGACTATCCGATGATTTTCATCACCTGAGCCGACAGACTTTTGAAATCTGTGATGCCAGTCGAGAAACCGGGGCATTAAAAAAAATCCACATTGCTGTCTGTAAATACAACTGCCTTTTTGACATGAACAACCTTATTTTGCTAGAATAACATGTTTACATTACGATTAATAAATGCATTATTAGCACAATAAACTTTTTAATAAAAACATGGACACTGTTTCAGAAGCTCAGCTTAGTAAAACCTGCAAACTGCATATCTAGAATATGAATTCAGACCTCATATTTGACATGTCAGCTGTGAATGAGCGCATCCACTTTACCCACAGGGGTCAAAATGCAGCAGTTTGAAACCAAAGTGTCAAACGAATTTTCTTGTTCTAAACTATACATCGAGATCATCTCCACATGAAAGAGCTTTGTTGGCTTTTTCAGATGCAAATTAATTCCAAAGACCATTGAAGAGGTGCTGATTTAAGCTGTTAGGTGTATTAACTCAGTGTGAGGCCAGATTTCCTTTAATTGTTTTTTACTGTGTAAACAATGCAGCAAACCTGCTGTTTGAGAATTTATCAGAAGAAGAAAAACTTTTTGCTTCTTAGTTTGTCCAAATGAAATCAGTAAGAGTGTGAGGATGGTGTGAATAGCAGGGTAAGAAATGAAGATGTGCTTGGAGCTGTACAGTTTCAAGCTCTTAAAAATGGGCTGTAACCTACGTATGTGAATATCATTTGCATGAGAATGTGTCATTATACTGCCAATAATAGAAAAGTACAACCCCCCAAAGCCGCTCCTCGCTTGGCCCCCTTTCTGTGCTCCATCCAAGGTCACCTAATCACTGTGTTCCTTCAAAGACCTCTATCTTAACCAGCTGCAGTGTGGGAGATTTATGCCCCACTCCATGTCATGATTACCAATCAGGTGGAGTAATAGCTGCTTAAGTAGACGGGGTTTTTGTCATCACTGAGGGGTGAAGTGCCAGTCAAGGTTTCCACTGCGAGGCTGTGGGCATGTCAGTGCCTTGGGTGTAGCCTCCAGATTAAACAGCATTATCAGAGTGGAGTGAAGCCGTTATGGTGAGGGATCACATCCTCCCGGCCTCCTCACAGTGCAAAGAGACGGCCGTTATTTAACAACTCCATACTCGACTTCAATTCAAAATCACCTCGTAAAAAAACAACACAAAAACAGTATGTTTGCATTCTTTATTTCAGCTATAGAGTTAGAAAAGATAAAACAATGAGTGACTGAATTAAGATTATATATATATTTACATTTTGATTTCTCCTCTAAAACTGAAACGAGTCTAAATATGGAATTCATCCTGCTGTGGGCACATGGCTTACAGTTAAAGCATGTGAGATAAATGACTGACGGAGGGATTTTCTTAAAGACTGACGTCCCATCTGCTGTTTTCAGTGTATCCAACAGACTTTTTCCAACAGACACCTGATAGACAGAGAAGAATCATCTTCTTACAATACTACTAAAAAAATATTTATTATTTTAAAAATCCTCTGAAAAAGGTCATGTATTACAGGACTGCAACTGGACTTTGAACCTTCTTCCTGTGCCACAAAGGGCCAAAGACATGCGTGTTAAATTACTTGGGTGTGAATGAGAAAGTGCGTCTCTCTGTGTGAGCCCACCTCTTCTCTGTGAACCCCACACAGCCATATGTGGCACAAGTGACTAAGAATTATAATAAGAGTCATGTGTAGCGATTATGCTGTTCCATAGTATCACATATTAGTTACATTTTAACCTATTAAGTGGCCGTAGCCAAAATTGATTATTTAATGTGAAGCCAAAATCAGCAACAATAGTTTGACTGTTTATATAGTGAAAAAAAAAACACCACTTCACTTGGCTAATGTGACATTTCTGTCTCATTGCCTACCACTGGACCATAGAAACATGTGATTAAGATGGACTTGCCCTTTATTTAAGGTTTTCCACTTTAGTTATCAGTGAAATCTGCAAAGCTGCACAGCTGGGAGTCAGCTTACGCAGATCTGATTAGCCTCGTTCCAACATGTCCCTTCCAATGTTACTCACAACACAAACCGGCCTTATAAGCCATGATAGTGGTGTGATCGTTTTACTGGGATATGAACCAAAGGCTAAAGAAAATGCTTCCCGGGAGTATTGCTCTGTTCATGCATAAAGCTCTTTTTTAAAGAAATGTACAGTGTCATCGATCTATCTAAAACAAAATGTCCTGATGTTCAGTATAGCTTCATCTATCACTACGGCCGTCCTCCTCTGCTTGTACAACACCACTATAAATATAGTTAATGTGCTTTGTTGATGTATTCGACACAGGAAAAATGGGCAAGCTTAAGGATATTGGCAGGTTCAAAACTGCAGCTCTTCTAGGGAGTTCCCAGTCTGCAGCAGTAAGACTCTACAAAACTAGTCCAAGGAAGGAACGTGGTAAACCAGCGACAGGGTCACGGATGAACATGGGCAGTGAAGTCCGTGTGGTCCGATCCAACAGACGAGCTGCTGTAGCTCAGATTCCAGTTCATGCTGATTCTGGTAGAAAGGTGAAGAATGGCAGTTTGTTGTGTATGGAGCTCCATCAGTCAAGGTGCCCATGTCCAGGCAATGTTACACTGCTGGGAACTATGCTAATGCTCTGCTGGGAAACCTTGGGTCCTGCCATCCATGTGGAAGTTTATTGCCAGGGACCACTGCCACCTAAGCATGCTGCAGAGCACATACACCGTGCTCCCACTTTCAGCAGGATTACGTACCCTCCCACAAATCAGGAAAGGTTCTGGAACAGTTTGAGGATCACAGCAACCAGTTTAAGTTTGAGGCGCCGACTTGGCCGCCAGATTCCCCAGAGTTCAATCCAATCGAGCATCTGTGGGATGTGTTGGACAAGCAAATCTAATACATGGAGGCTCCACCTCACAGCTTACAGGACTTAAGGATCTGTTGCTAACATGTTGATGCAGAAACCACAGCACACCTTTAGGCGTGTAGTGGAGTCCATACCCTGATGGGTCAGGAGGAAAAACACTATATTACACAAAAGAAAGGAAATGGAAGAATGCAAATGAGGAAGTTTCATGCATGTAAATGGTCTTCACACTGGTTGTGCAGTATGGTTTAAATAAAGGTTAGGTTAAATACTTATGGTTTACTGAGTCACTTTAGGGATGTAATGTGTTTATCATCGTCTGCTATGACTCAACAAATTTAGTGAATCACAGAGTTTTACAGCAAAATTCACTTTTTTTTTTGCTGTTGCCATCTTCATACAATAGAGCCAAGAAATAAAGTATTTAACTGTAACTTCTAACAGCCATAAAAGTCAACCACACAGTACATATTAACAAGGCTGTTATTATTGAAGTACATCCTGTAACCTTTACAATAGAAGCATTTCAATAACTCATTAATTTATTTTGACTCTCTGTTATCATATTGCTAATGCTAATGCTAATGCACATATAAGTGGTTTAGTATCTGTAATGAGTGTGAGAAAATGATAAGAAATATTTATTACATGTTAAACAAAGCGGGGAACAACACTGAGTGCTTCTCACATCCCAGCCTCAAGCAAAAACCAGTCTGCCTCCATTAATATTTCTTAAAAGAGACAAAAATCTCAATTCCTTTCCAAAGCTGTGGGACAGGAAGAGCAGCCTTTTGCCCTGCAGATATGTAGTGTGATCTGTATTATAGGCTTGTATGAAAGGCCCTGCAGAGTCTTGAATGAACCAAAAAAAGCAAAGATAAAACAGCATTTGTGGTTTTGTAAACTGTGACCACTCGTTGGCCTTTTCCAGTATTTTTCTTTTTTTATGCAAACCATTTCCATCGTCATACATATTTATGTGAAACTAATGTCAGGATTTACACACTCGGTGCAACAATTTTATCACATATACCCATTATTTTTGAAGGGCCCTGGTTATGCGCACGTTTCCAGGGTAAAATAAATCTGATATGATCTGAAGCGCAAAACAAGACGGACACAGGACAATGGACCGGTGGACCTGAAGGGTGCGTTTGCCCTTTAACTTTGCATAAAGGTCACATTTTAAAATGGAAATTATTTTTCAAGGAGGGTCTCTGAATATCACAGCTTTGGGGATTTTATGTTGGTCTACTGCAGGCAAAACTTGGCAACTGGGTGGCGAGATGTAAGAAGAGAATATTTTCAGTTTTCATTCAGCTTTAAGCAAAATCAAAAAATGCTGTTTTTAGATATTTACAGTTAGATATCACCATGCTGCCGTCAGATAGTAGTTTCAGCTCAAATCTATTTTATTTATATAGCACCAAATCACAACAACAGTCACCCACTGAGCTTCATATTGTAAGGTAACCAGCCTACAATAATACAGCCCCGACTACAATTAGTTCTCAATTTGTATTTTAATGTAAAACCTATAAAGTCCTTGAAAGGACGCTCCTGCTGGCTCTTTATTTATCTGCCCCTTAAGCCTTAATTACATTTGCACCAACTGTAAGAAGTACTAACAATGTGTGCAGTACACAGATACTTAAACCAACTTTACACATGCAAAGTATTCCAGCATCGCCGTAGTCAAATTTTTCTATGCTTATTTCAGAAACAGCAATTACACAAACAAAACTGTGACGTTATTAGACGTGCTTTTTTTTTCTTATGTCAGGAGGACGGGGATTAAAGGATCAAAGTATTTGAGACATAAACTATTGAAACCTCTCCACAAACACCAACCGAGCCCCAGTCTTCTCTGAATGCAACTGAAATGAAAGAGATTGTCTGTATTGATGCCGCTGTTGGCAGTTATGACTAAAATCCATCAGAGAAGTCGATCAGGTCGGCCTCTTTGGGGCATGAAAGTGAGTCAACAGAGGGAGGATCAGATCTACTTTATTGCCTGATTAAAATCAATTTGGTGTGTCCGATGCTGAAGGTGGAGGGATGGAAAATTGTTAAGCGTCTCCTCCTCCCCCAGTATCGAGTGATTATAACGCGAGCGTGAAAGCTCGCTGCTACACCTCCGTGACTTCAGGTGGCACAGGGAAAACGGGAAAAAGGTCATCCGATGTGCCCCGTCATGCAAAACAGACAGACGCCACTAAAAGGTTACGAGACGCCTTTTTTTGATGTGTCGTGGTAAAAATCGTTTTTGTATTAGAACAAATAGCCCTGAGTTTGCCTTCTGCACGCAAGCACAACTTCACTCGATCCACTTTCACTCACTCATCATGAATAATAATACGGCATGCAAGCAGTTTCACAGATTTATCACTACTGGTTTGAAAATAAATGCTGTAAAATTGTGACCACAAACTAACAGCATACAAATAAGCATAAATGCTCAGTCAATCGTTAAGCCTTTGACTTTTTCACATATCCTTTCAGGTCAAATTAAGTGAGAAAATAAGAGTTCAGCAGTCCCACCCAAAACTGATGAGAACAAAGTCTAATTGTGGAATTGTGCAGCTCGCCTCATTACTCGATGCGTGACCTTTATGCAGCTAATGAACAAGGCTGGCAGCAACTTGTAGATTTGGGTTAATATGTGCAGGACCATACATGCTCTTTTTAAATGAAGCATGAGGATAGCTTATTAGGGGGAAAAATGATAGTAAAACAACTTACATGACCTTTAAAGAGCCTTGTTAAACATCAGCACAAACATAAATACAAACTTTACTGTAGCAAAGCACCGAGCAGCAAATTAGAATTTCATTTGACAAAAATTGCTTTAAAAACAACAAAATGAACAATAAACTCAACAGTGAGGCGTGTCTGTGCGGTACGCATCGCTGTGATCCTCACAGTCATGAACAAACTCCCAAAACATAATCATTGACCCTCTTTCATGTCTTCGTTTCTGAGGTCGGACTGTGTCATTTACAGTAGCAGTGATACGTTGTCACGGTAACATAGAGTAAATATCTGTGTGAGCAGCCGCCGTTAACAATAATGATCAAAATGAGAGACATAATCAATGTCAGCGCTTGAGATGCAGCTGCAAACTACCTGCTGCGGACGTGAGCAGAAACTCCACAGCACAGCAGATCAGTTCATCTCATGCATGGACACACTCGCATGTACTCGTGTCCTTTAATATCCGAATGTGAAGTGATGTGTGTCAGCTAATGGAACTTCATCATACTAATTATCATTGCTCCCTTACCCATTTTAGAAGTTCACTGGTTTTATAAATTAGGTTATACTGAAGGCGTTACTGCATAAATATTTATTTTATATACACTTCCTGCCGAATAAAGTGACAAACACACACTTGGACTCTTCATCTGAAGTTCCAACATTAAGCTCAGTCGGTTATTGAATATGTTTTTGTTAAGGTGGCGTGATGATCCAGCTTTGTCAGAGTCCACCTGCATCCTTCTGTTACACACAAAGTGACCTTTGCTGTTAATGCTCGGACACCCCTGTGCAGCAACTCAGCCCACCAGCTGGGACCTTTGTATTTGCACTTCTTTTTAGGGTCACTTTAACTCAGTGGTTATGTTCAGGCACTACAAACAGCTTAGTTAGGTAAAGGAAAATATGGCTAAGCTGGGAGGGACAGACCTGACTTACTACAGGACTAAGAATGGTAAACCTCGCTGGCTCTGACACTAAAAACTACTCTGAAAGCTGCTAAACCATTTTCTGTGATGTAAACACTTTCAGTAGTGCACATGCATGTAAGCTAGCAACCCACAGACACATACACATGACAAGCAGATGTAAAAATGTCAGCATTGTTGAACGTGGCTCAAAGATTTACAAAAAGACAAACGTCAAAGGAATATCAGCATAATTTAAATCAAGTATTTATCTCTTACAGTGGAGGTTAGAGTAAGTTGTTTTTTTTATTACCAAACTGGATTAACTTAAAAAAGATGTAAAAAAGCATCTGAACGCTGTGGCTGATGTGATATGGAGAAAAATACTTTAAAAGGATTATATTAGCTTTGGAAATATCTCCTAGAGTCTCGAGCGATTTTGTTTGTAAAGATGAGCACCGTTTTAGTTATATTCAATTTTATTTATATTTATTTATACAGCGACAAAAAACAACAACAGTCGCCTCAAGGTGCTTTATATAGTAAGGTAGACCCTACAATAATACATACAGAGAGAAACCCAACAATCATATGACCCCCTATGAGCAAGCACTTTGGCGACAGTGGGAAGGAAAAACTCCCTTTTTAACAGGAAGAAACCTCCAGCAGAACCAGGCTCAGGGAGGGGCGGGGCCATCTGCTGTGATTGGCTGGGGTGAGAGAAGGAAAACAGGATAAAGACAAGCTGTTATAAGTTATTTTAATAGAACTTAAACAGTTTTATTTGATTTCTGTTTGCCCGTCACAATCTGCTCTCTGTCATCAACAGAATTTTTCCAAATAAAGATTTTTTTTATTTTCCAAACAGCATTTTCTGTGCAGCGATCATCGCAATCAGCAGGAATGTTCAAAACACACCAAAACTGCAGGACTGAAACATTTATGGAGCTGTCCAACTCCACTGAGAGTCATGATTATTAAACCCCAGCCTCGTCATACTAGTGCTCTTCTTTACTGTTTAATGAAAAACAGCTTAAAGCCATACAGGTTTAAAAGGTTTATTGCAACATTTTAAAAGTGTACAGCAAATCAATACATGCAAATAAAAACGAGGAGGGAGCAGACGCCAAACAACCATCAACAACACTGTCTAAGCAGCTCAGACACGTCTTGTAGCTGCTCATTTCTGCAGACCAGGTATTTCCACAGGTGTGGCTTTGAAAGCCGCGTTTACTTTCTGCATTTTTAATGAAATGCAGTCAGAGATGGAGAGTCAAACACAGTACGAGCTCAGAGCAGCAGAAGATGAAAACTAGACTACCTGACATCCACATTTAAGACAGACTTTTTGTCTCTTTCCCTTCTGATTTTTTTAATTATCATTCTGTTTTCAAAAGTCAAGTACACTAGAGGGAGGATGAAGAGAAAACTCATGTAATATGTATATGAATATTGAAGCTATTTGACCAAAAAGGATCCTTCAGTGAAGAAAAGGTGCTGTGGAGGTGAGCTGCTGTTGAACACTGTGTTTGAACAACCTGGCAAGTACACACATACAGGTACTGGCATACTTTAACTCTCTGTACATACAGTAACAGCAAATATTCAGCTTGTTAAGAGAGTTAAGGCAGTAGTTATAAAACTAAAAGCAAAACATTACCGCTGCATTCCTCGTATTATCTGACGTAGATTCATCAGGATAATCGGTCGACTTCGGCCTGTCCGCGATAACGCCAGCGTCTTGTTTTCGTTCCTACACGGTTTACTGGCATTCCTAACAATTCTGTCAAAAACCGCAGCTTTGTCTTGTTTATTGTCCAATGAATTACAGCAATTTCAGCTGAGAAAAAAAGCTGAAAGCTTTCAAGCTTTGCAAGACAAATGATAGCAATCCCTGCTCTTGAAAAGATGAGGAAGGCTTTCAAGCTTTCAAACATGACAGTTAAAGAGAGGGTTTTGTACTTTGTATGGGTACTCAACATATTCACTGACTGGCAACCAAAAAAACCCCCAAATACCACAATGGCATGTTTCTGCATACTGAAGGACGGCATGTTGATGCGGCTCTTTTTCAATGTTCTCTAATTAGTTTCCTAATTTAGGCCAAAAACCATGACAACAAACTTTGAACGGTGTCTAAATGTCTCATGTGAAACAAAAGAATAATCAAGCCTTTACTGGGTTTGTTTCTAAGGTGAATCTTATTGGATAAAGTGCATAAATATTTCAAAATCAACAATAAGGAAAAGATGTCTTCAGCAGCATCAAATATTGAACTAAAAGGTGAATTTAGATGTCTTCCTCTCTCATTGCCTCCTGTCTTACTTATGCTTAAAGATTGGCTGTCAAATGTTCCCCGCTGGTTTTTTCATGGGTGCTTTTCAGAGGAGCACGATAGCTGGTAGCTGTTTGCGAGGAGTGAATAAGGGCTGGCATTTTGCTATCCCTCCAAGACACGGCTGCAGTGCCAGTGAGGCGCGAGCACAGTGGGGTGTTGGAAAGAGACATGAAACATCATTCAAAATTGAAGTTGTTCAAAGTGAATCGATGTGAGAAAAACCAGCCAGTGCCTGCGAGTGTACGTGTGGATGCGTCCTCCTAGTGGGTGATACTGCCTCAACAAGACAGTGATGATGCAATCTGAGGGGGATTCAAAAGAACACAGTTCAACATTAAACGGTTGGAGCGCATAACATATTTTTCACTGAACTCCCAAGGCAACGCTATGTCAACACCTGAATCTAAGCTTATGCATATTTAATGAAAGACTGTAGTAGTGTTGCTCTGATAAAGACCTCATTAGGTACAAGATGTAAAACCTATGTTTCAGGTCTGGTGTTGACAGCTGAAATTATTATAAACGTCTTACTTACATTAGACAGGAAAAAAAGAGGTAAGCTTGGCTATTTGTCTCCACAGGAAACACGTGCGGCACCGCCAGACTCAACATATGACTTCATTTCATGAATAACTGGTTTTACCTCCGGAGTTTCCAACATGGAGACTCAAGAAAGAGAGCAGCAGGATTCATGGGAATAAAAAATACAGGGTTTATTATTTAAAACATGCAAATGAAAATTAATCAGTTTCACCAGCCTTCATGGAGTAGAAACACACGGAAACTGAACTTCATTTAAGGTCCGAGTGCAGTGAGACTAGAGCACGAACATAATAAAACACACTGTCCAAACAAGTGACTTTAAATATTCATCCATTTTATTGCAATCTGCAAACACTTGAGCACATATTAACCGCACTCCGCTGTGTTTGTCTTTGAATTCAAGTTATCCTATTTCATTTTCATTTCTCGAGCATTTTAAACAAAAACAGCAGTTATGGAGCAGTAAGGTGGAGCAAAACCAGTAATCTGATCACGCTTTAAGTTTTATGCCAAAGCAGCCAACGGATTATAAAATACTGTTAATCAGAAAATAATAAATCCTTGAGTCACTGCAAAGCGTGTACAGAAGGTTCATGTGCAATTTCAAGTCACGACGTTAAGTCTAGTAAACTTTAGACAGGTAAAAAAATGAAAGAAAAAATATTTCCAGTTCTTGTCTCAGAAGAAAAATATAATTATTTGCATTATTTGCAGGGTTAGAGGCATCCAATCAGAGATGAAATGGGAAAACTGCAGTATTTACACAGATGAGCGCCCTGGGACGAGGGCTATTCATGAGAACAAAGCTGGATTAGACGTCTAATTGTTTACAGAGCTGCTAATAAAATTGAAGGTGTTTGACACATTTCACGTGAATGTTCTGAACGTAGTGTACGATGGCTGCGTGAGTGCACGCCACACAACATCTCTGCAGACTGGAAAAAAACAGACCTTCGTGGCTTTTGTTGCGACGCTTTAGTGTTCAGCTCTTCACGGTGCATTTGCATAAAACTGTGCCGAGCAGCTTGAACTTGAACTGCTGCCTTCACACAAACCACACATCAAACACTCGCCTCTGACATGAAACTGGCACATGTTAATGGTTTTATAGGGAAATTATTAGAAATCTGTTGATGGGCGAGGGCGGGAATGCAGCGTGCTGTACGAGTGAGCAATTCCCAGGTTTCAAGCACATGGCCACACGATAAAGAAGCTGTTGTGGACACGCTGCCCTGGCTGAATTAGCAGGAAATCTGTGTCTGGGCTACACGCCTTACATACTGCAGAAAAATATGCAGGCGTAGTCAAACTGACCTGTGTTAGCTCACTGGTTAATAGCTGTTTTGGGAGCAGTACTGATTTAATGTTTCCATTATGTGAGAGCAAATAAAGCAGTGTCAGTAATTAGATTTTAGTTGACAAGCCCAGACAACACAGCCTCGTTAGCAGAAAGCAAACAAACGATTCATTCTTACGTATATGCTCCGGCAGAGCTTTGTGATGTTTCTCCGTCACTGTGTTACCGAAATGACCCAGTTTTAACAAACTCATTCTTCAAAACAAATGTTTTATGTTCAAGCTTTAAAGAAAACTTTACTGACTATCCTTACGCGCCCATTCGTATGTCACTGTAGGTTTGGGTGGCCGCAATTATTCCTGCTACCCACGCCGGATCCGAAGCTTTTCCCACTGGATTCCAGTTGGAGGAAATGGGGAACAAAATGCACAGCTCTAGTTCAGAACACGCATGAACTCCAAAGTGTGTAATATTGAGCAGGAAATCAGGCCAGAGCCTTTAAAGTTACAAAATGTCTCCGTCTTTGTTACCCTGCACAGGAACTGGATCCAGGCTGGGTTGCTGTTAGTGATCGGAGCAGTCGGAGGTCGTTTGAGTAAAGTGGCATCAAACTACCTACAGAACAGAACACGTGTGTCAGATGCATACAGACGCCTATCGCAGGGCAGACTGTCAGAGTGTTGTAATAAATGACTGACTGTTCCAAGGACATGGGAGAAGTACTACACTCACTGTGGAAATGCCACTGTGTAAAAAGCAGGCAAGACAAAGGAAACAAGTTCATAAATAAAGCATAGCTGTAAAAAACACAAAAGTTATTTTGTTATGATTTACTTCAAATTTAATTCAATCTATTTTATGTCCTTTACTGAGTGCCTGACAGTTTATAGTTTTGGGACCCAATTAATGAACACTCCCTCTGTGTCACATTGAAAAACAAGCCAGACTTTATGTATTTTACATGAAAAATTACCTCTGAATGTTTTGAGTTTGAGCAGCTTAACGGTCAGCATGTGAGAGCCTCACCAGGTCACACAGATACAGGTGGTATTGTGCTATTACTCATTTTTCAAGCTTGTTTAAATTCACTTCACAATGGTGCAATCTTTTTAAAAAATAACTGCATTTAAATTTCTCCTACTTCCAAGCCGAGGATATTATAATTCCACTAATAGTTTTTTATTTTTTAACCACAAATGCAAAGACAAGAGGAAAAAGACACGTCTAATACCTGATTGGATTTGTCAGCCATGCACATGACCACAGGCGGAAACACGCTGTTGTAATTTCACACCAAAGCGGGGCTGATGTTATGGCACTCTGTCACTTTGGAGAGGGTGTAGTAAATTTCCACTTCTACAAGACGCTGCTCACAATGACCAGATCTGCCCTATTTTCTCTCGCCTGATTGCACTGACCTCACATGATGAATGATCTCCTCAAGAGACAGAAAACAGGGCCTGTTGTTATTGATGATCTCAATTAATAACCTGCCACACCACCGAGGATTCGCCCATTCAGCTCTTTGTATAATGTCAAAAAAAAGACAGGAAAAAAAGACATTGTGCGGGCGACTTATGTAAACAAAGAACTAAAGAAAAAAAGTATAATCCTGAATCTTAAATAAAGGCACAATTGTATCTATTTAACGTTGCTTCACATTTTTTCCCTCCACATCTTTCGATCTAACGAGTCAAAGGTTAATAATGAAACTGTCACTTTCTACTAAAAGGTATCAAACGTCTCAAACATCTGTAATCAAAACTCCGTCCAGCCCGTGCTCTCACTGCAGCCTGAAAATACTGTGATAAGATTTCCATGTTTATTAAAGACGATGCCAAAAAAAGACATCCCTGTTGGCGTGTTTGTGCACCACCTGCTCATGCGAGGCCCAGCCTGTGAGCACCAGCAGACAAAGCGTCTCTCCACCGACGGGCAAATGGCCATCTGAAGGTGACAGACTCCAGCGGCCCTGGGCCAGCATGAGTCACTGACTTCATGTCCTCAGCAACAGCACTGACTTACTCCAGAAAGTGCATAAGTTTGCCCCCCAGGCAAGGTGACTCTAGTTCCCACTCTCCCTGCTTGAAATGCTTTCCCACCTGGCAAGTTGAACCTTCATCACCCATTTGCCACTCACTGAAGAGCACAGGCCCAATTGCCACTTGTCACAGTTTCTTAGTGACTACAGGGTCAAAGCCCCCAAAATATCAGCGCTTATATAATTGCTGCCACACTCTGACTGCAAGCATCAAGCTGTTCCTGAACATTATGTGTGTTTATGCATCAACAGTCATGAGATTAGCAAGCAAACAATATTTATTTATATTTATTTATCTCCACAGATGTGAGTCACAAAGAGCTTTACAGAAAATAACCTGAGACAATACAACAATTAAAAAGAGGATAAAAGGATATAAATTTAATGAAACGCAGACTTAAAACTTCAAAAGCCAATAAGATGTTCTTTGATACATTTTGTATTAACTTTATTAAATGTAACTGGTTCTGATATGCATCCATTTCCATCAAACCCAGTAGACAGAGAGCTTAGAAAGATTAATCCAGCGACGGTTCCCTAATGAATGTGTACGCTGTGGATTTGATAAAAGATGCAAATTAAAATATACAATTGTCTTTTTGAACTTAGTGGAGTTTTCACTGCAGTGATGCTAAACTGGATATTTAAACAGCTACAGTGTTGTACATTAGTAATAAAAAAGTTCTATTTTCTTGGATGTAAGTAAAACACTGGGTCAGATTTATTGATCATCTTCACCAGAACAAAACGCCGTTCAAAAAGCTGCAGAGCCCTAAACTCTGTGTTCTGGAGGCAGATATTTGATGCTCTCAAAGAAGTTTTCAAAGTAAATATTCCACTAAGTCCTACAGTCGCAGTGCTGGGAAGGACTCCAGAACTTATTGACTGCAAAGCCAAAACTTATCTGTTAAATATATTACTCACTGCAGCCCGACATGCACAACTATCACATATAATACATGGATCCAGAAAGTGCATGATGGCTGTCTGATGGAACAAATGACATGCTCAGACTACAGAAACCTGCCTTTGTTACCTTTATTAATACAATGAAGAACATCACCTAATTTTAAGAGAACTCTCTTTCACACACACTTATCTACTGACAGCACAGGGAACTGCTCATATTACGTTTGTCACAGTCTGGCTGAGGCAGACTGTATGTGTTTGCAAAAGAGGACTCAAACGCAGACCAAAAACAGAACGTGACGTGGATAACACAAAACAAGCCGTTTATTAAGGCTAGGAAACAAGGTACAAACAAAGGGCATGGGTGAAACTAAACAATAACCTAAACTGGGTGAACTAGAAAGGAAACACTAACTATGAAAACCCTGGCAAACAGAAAAACAAACAAACTCTAAACATGGCAATGATGATGAGGATACCGAGGGAATTCACAGCAGTGATTATTACGGCGGTTTACATTCCCCCACAAGCCGACACTGACCGAGCACTCAGGGAACTGTACAGCGCGATCAGCAGTGAGGAAACCGCACACCCAGAGGCGGCGTTTATCACGACCGGGGACTTTAATAAGGGTAACCTGAAGAAAGTCTCACAAAAACTCCACCAACACATCCATTTCAGCACTCGTGGAGACCGGCTTCTTGACCACTGCTACACCTCTTTCCGGGATGCATACAAAGCCCTCCCCCGCGCCCCATTCGGCCAATCAGATCACCGCTCCATCCTGCTCCTGCCCGCCTACAGGCAGAAGCTGAAACAGGAAGCTCCAACCCTGAGGGCGGTGCACCGTTGGTCGGACCAATCGGAGTCTACGCTGCGGGACTGTTTTGATCACGCGGACTGGGAAATGTTTCACGTGGCTGCTAAAGACATTGATGAGTACACAGACTCAGTCTGCGGATTCATCAGAAAATGCGTGGAAGATGTCGTCCCATCCAGAACAGTTAAATCCTTCCCAAATCAAAAACCCTGGATTAACAGAGATGTTCGCACAGCACTGGCGGCACGGAGCACCGCTTTTGCCTCCGCGAACACATCGGACTACAAACACGCACATTACCAACTCCGGAAGACGATCAAAGCAGCCAAACGTGAGTACAGGGACAGGGTGGAGCAACATTTTGACAACCCTCGGAGTATGTGGCAGGGACTAAACACGATCACAGACTTTAGAGGGAAAACCAGCACACCGCAGACCACGGCCTCTCTGTGTGAGGATCTGAACGTATTCTACGCTAGATTCGACACAGCGAACACCACGAGACCGGACAGTGTGCGCACCGCGGATGACGTCAGTGCGCACACTGTGTCTGAGGAGGATGTGCGGAAGTGCTTCAGGAGGGTGAACGCACGCAAAGCTACTGGTCCGGACGGGATTCCCGGCCGCGTCCTCAAGTCATGCGCGGCTCAGCTGGCTGGAGTGTTTACACACATCTTCAACCTTTCCCTCTCTCTGTCTGTAGTCCCAGCCTGCTTCAAAATGGCCACCATCGTCCCTGTACCCAAATCCTCCACCATCTCCTCATTGAACGACTGGCGACCCGTAGCCCTGACCCCCATCGTGAGCAAATGCTTCGAGAAGCTGGTCAGGGACTTCATCTGCTCTGCACTACCCGACTCACTGGACCCTCTACAGTTCGCATACCGCCACAACAGGTCCACTGATGATGCCATAGCCCTGACACTCCATGCTGCCCTGTCACACCTGGAGAAGAGAGACACGTATGTGAGAATGCTGTTTGTAGATTACAGCTCAGCATTCAACACCATCGTTCCCTCGAAGCTGGACAGGAAACTGCAGGATCTAGGACTGAGCAGCTCCCTCTGCAGCTGGATCCTTAACTTCCTGTCTGACAGACGCCAAGTGGTCAGACTGGGCAGCACCACCTCATCCCCCATCACACTGAACACTGGTGCTCCACAGGGGTGTGTACTGAGCCCTCTCCTGTACTCACTCTACACCTACGACTGCACGGCCACTAGAAACTCCAACATCATTGTGAAGTTTGCGGACGACACTACAGTGGTGGGTCTTATTACCAACGGTGATGAGACGGCCTACAGGGAGGAGGTCAGCGCCCTGACCCACTGGTGTCAAGACAACCATCTCACCCTCAACGTCGCAAAGACAAAGGAGTTGATAGTGGACTTCCGGAGGTGCAGAGGAGTACACACCCCCATCACCATCAACGGCGCCGCTGTGGAGAGAGTGAGCAGCTTCCGCTTCCTTGGTGTACATCTGGCTGAGGATCTTACGTGGTCAGTACACATAAACAAAACAGTGAAGAAGGCGCAGCAGCGCCTCTTCTTTCTCAGGAGACTGAAGAGATTCGGCATGAGCCCCCGCATCCTCAGGACCTTCTATCGCTGTGCCATTGAGAGCATCCTCACTGGATGCATCACCACCTGGTACGGCAACAGCACCGCTCACAACCGCAAAGCTCTCCAGAGAGTAGTGCGGTGCTCTGAACGGATAATTGGAGGTGAGCTTCCCTCCCTCCAAGACATCTACAGGAAGCGGTGCCTGAGGAAAGCGGAGAGGATCATCAAGGACTCCAGTCACCCCAGCCATAAACTGTTCAGACTACTTCCATCAGGAAGGAGGTTCTGCAGCATCCGGTCCCGTACCAGCAGACTGAGAGACAGCTTTTTCCATCAGGCCATCAGACTGCTGAACACTTCATAGACACCTCACCCTCACTACTGGAACTTCAACATTATGCACTCCATACTGTACATTAATGCCACTGTTTTGCACATACCAACCTCTGTATATTTTATATATCTTATTTTATTGTTTACTTTATTTCATTTGTAAAACATGTATATACATACTATATACACACTCAAACACACACACGTAGAAAAACATATTTAGTACACACATTCAGTAATGTATATACCTTTACATATTGTACATATATTTATTACTTTTTAGATTAGCCATTTTTATATTTTGCTTGTTTTACGTTATTGTATTTTGCACAACTCTGTTGCTTGTGAAGCTCGCACACAAGAATTTCACTCACATGTACTGTACCAGTGTACCTGCACATGTGATGTGACAATAAAAGTGATTTGATTTGATTTGATATGAAAACCTGAACGCAGAACATGGTATGGGAACAACACAGACGATCTGACAAAGACTGAATGAGAAGGCACAGACTAAATACACACAGGAGGCTAATGAGAGAAGTGGGAACACATGGGGGAACAGCTGACACACATGAACATAACGACGTCACAGTGGAAGAGTAAAACTAAACACGATGAACACAGGAACACAAGACCTCTTCAAAATAAAACAGGAAACATAAGACGCAGACATGACAACCTGAACTTGACAACGTAAGACAGACATGAAACACATGAAGGGCAAGGGAGACTTAACAGGGGTGGAAGACACAAGGGGAATCTAATGACAAAGAACTATAACAACCTAGGCATGATAAAAAAATGAACTTAGAAAACCTGAAGGGCTTAAACATAAACCATAAACTAAAACTCAAAACGCTGGGTCAAAAGACCCAGGATCGTGACAACGTTTCCTTTATATGTGACATGCTGTAGCTGGACGTTCATGGCTGCTCTGTGATGCGAGTATATGCTTGTACATACGGGTACAGTTTATAGAGGACGTATGGGATGTATCACTGCTGATTTCTGCAGCTGGCATTCTTTGGATTTGTGTAAAACAAACACAATTTATTTAAAAAAAAATGTGACACATACAGTAGTTTACTGAAAATATGCTCAGAATTTAAAGCCAAAGGAAAGCGTGTCTTATGTTGCTCCTGATGTGCGACTGTAGCTGCGAGGATGTTCATGTATTGGGGTGAGACGGGCACATATTACCAGAACGAGGTGGACGGCTGAAAGCTGCGAGTGCGGTGCCAAAACGTCACCATACGTGCTTCTAGCCGGTGTTGTGCCGAAAAGTGAGCGCCTGCCAAAAACTGATTTCCAATGTTTCCGTGTTTTTTATGTGTAATATCGTTACGTATGTTGCTAAATAGACTTCGGTGAACAGGTATTACAAAGGGGTTATATGTAAAATTTAAAAATTACCTGTTTCTTAAGTATCTTTGTAACATTATAATCAATCAGCTCCCTTTTGTCCACTAAAATATGTTTACAGAACTATTTTTGCATTTGTTGCAATTTCAGCTGTCCTCTTGGCCAGATTACTCTGAAAAGAGACATTTTTAAAGTAAACAAGAATTTTTTAACTGCATAAATAAAGGATACATAAAACTCACTGCCAAAAACTGATTGCGGCTTCTACCTTGTTACAGGAATGTTGTTTGTTGCTCAAGATGACTTGATATCATTCATGAGGAATACATTTGACATATGTTTCACATATTATAGACCAACAAGTTATTTATAGCAGTTTAAATACAAGCAGTCAGTTTTTGGCAGACAATCTCCTTTTGGCACAACACTCACAAATCCCCGCTGCTCTGTAATACTGATGTCTCGGCGTAACACAGCAAAACGCAACTGAACTTACAGTGACGTCAGAGGGAGAAGAGCCCAACGCAAGGTGCATACAAGGATGCAGCGTGCAGCTATTACTGGGAGTCAGACGGAGGTGTGTTGCACTCATGTCTGCATGTTACACGATACAATAAATAGCTTTGTGCTCTTCTATGCAGAACAGGCCTACCACACTCACAGGTGTATGTAGTTTGTGTTCTCTGCTCTGGTTGGGTCCTGCCTCCACCTCAATCTGAGGCCACGTACCGTCCCCGGCGAATTCTAACAGACGAGTTTAACCGTATATCTAAAAATCACATCAGGTCTCCTCCGGGGGCCTCGCATTGATCTGAACTGCCAGGATGCTTCTGGAGACAAACACGTGCATGTGATTCCACTGTAACATTTAGGTTAGCAGACAGCATGCTCCCTGTTTGCATCTGCTTGATTTCGACCTGCTCTTGGTTGAAAGCTGGTCACTCTTGAAATTAACTGGCTGTGTCTTTGTTTAGACATTAGCATAGTGTTAATAGATCGCCAACAACTCTCCACTCTCACAGGCACACATGCTAATTTGCCCTATTTAGAAAATCTCATCACTTTTGTCTTTTGTTTTATTAATTTCATGTTTTTAACTGTTTATTTATGAGCTGCTTAATCACCTCTGAATGATGTTAACTAGTAACAGACAGGTTGGAGAAGTACTAGATGTGCGGTGAAAAAAAAGAAAGAATGGATCAATGGAGACTAAGGACATCATTTACACAGAGAGTGTGGAGGAGCCTGCACCCCAAAGTTTGAACACTAAACAATTCAATTACCGCTCCACGTCAGACAGATGAGAAACGCTCTGCGATGATTCGAAATGTTTCTTGTTCATCCAGTTTAGCCTCCATCATAGGTGCACGCCGTGAAAACAGCAAGAAACGTTTATAGACTTTATCGCCTCGTGTTTTGTGTCTCCGGTGACGTACGGTGCAGGCTGCTCTGACAGTCTGAGTAGCGGTGCGTCACGCTACTATGCACACTATTCAGAAATGAAACTACTATTGGGACATCCTCTGATGCTTAAAGAAAGTGTGCAAAAAGAAAAGTGCAGTGTATTTCTAAGTATATTTTAATGACACTGCTATACAGTCACCACGGTAACGTAGCCTGAACACTGTGCAAAATGTAAATGAACAGAAAATGCAATGACTTGCAAATACGTCGAGTCCATATTTTATTCAGAGAAGATCACAGAAAACATGTTTGTTTCTCATACAGTCCCGATCAAACGTTTAGGATCACTTGAAAAATGGCAAAAAATCGTTTCTTCTTGTTGCACGTTGAAGCTCTACTTGGAACCTTGTTAAGATCCAACCGTGCAATTTTTTGCCATTTTTCAAGTGGTCTAAAACTTTTGATCAGGACTCTATTGGCTCATTTTGAATTTGACTGCAGCCACATGTCGTAAAAAGATGGAGTGGGTCGTGTTTTCCACATGTGTGAGCTGAGGAGAGCAGCTGCCGGGCGTTGGGAGAGGAAAGTCGTCTGATTCTAGCTGCTCTACAGTCCAGCGCCTCCTTTGTTGTGTTTTTGTGTTTCATGATGCACCAAATGCTTTTAAGCATAAATGTGGGTTCATGAAAGTTACAAATCATGACTGGGGAACCATTTAACTGTTATTTAGTCCTATAACCAATAACTTCAATGTGTTTTTCCTCAAATTGAATGAAAGGAGAAAAAAGAAATACATTCTGAGATGAAAAATGCCCATCACAAGTCATATTTAAACCTCCTGTCTGTCCATTGTTCACTGTCTTTTTTAAGCGTCATGCCTCTCCATTCGTTCCTTGGTTAATGGGGTCTGGGATGCTGTCATATAGTTTGCATTTAGTCATCAGTTACAGATTTTGCAGCTTCGAGCGTCTGTATTACTTACCTCTGAAAATCCCTCCTTTAGCACGCCGAGCGAGAGGTGACCCTGTAATCTGCACACTTCGTGGGGTAACCTTTATAGAGACATTCACTGCCAAATGACAGGAGAATATCCTGGATGTCGCTCTACCTGATCGCGCACGTTTGCCAAACATAGCAGCCAATCTGTGGGATGTATTCTGTGAGAGAATCTGGCAGCATATCCAATTCTCTCTCAATGCAAAGCTCCATTTGGCCTTTCACTGCACATACATCAGGCTTAGTCCAAATGTGCAGTGCAGGCAAGGCTGAGATGAAAGAAAAGCCCTCCAGTCTTAACAATAAAAATGTAGCTTCAAGGGTAAATGAGCTACGAGCATCCTCAGAGGGACGGATAGGAAGGAACGATAGAGGTCTAGATTTAATATATTCTGCATGTTTTAGTTAATCTCTAACTGCTCTGGTCCTGTGAGAAAACTTGTGTTGAAAGTAAAATGACAATTCAGTAATTGTTTCGGTGCCTGACAATAAATTAGCTTGAATGTTTTTCATGGGCTAAAGGGACTCCAATTCACTGCTAAGTGACTCATTTGGACAGTTTTGCACAAAATGAGCGACGGGGTTGGTGGAGCAGGTCTGTCAAACATGAAGATGAAATGAAGCGTCGAGACAAAGTACGCAGCGCATTTTGGTAATCGTGCTCGTTCACTTCACACGAAGTCGATGAACGACGCCCCCCAATGAAACTGGCCTACAGAGACGTGATCTGATAAAACTAACTGCTGATTAAAAACCACTGGATCACTTTTAGACTGTTTCTCTTTGGAAACACGCCCAGGCATGTCATCATATGCACACATCTAAAAAACACCAGTTTAATTTATTATTAATTCATTCATTTCGTATTTTTCGCCACATGAAGAAGAAGTCAGCCCATCTGTGACAAAACATCTGGAGGACCTGTGTAAGTTAATTCACTGCTATTAAAAACAAATGATTTTAATGAAAAAAACGATAATAAAAGCTCCAACTTTCTGAGAAGACTCTACAGAGTCTGCCAACCTCTGCTGGAACAGGAAATCCACCCGGTGATGAAACACCCTCCTCATGTGTGACACATACTCTGTCTATTCTTCTCCACCAGCTGGTAATATCCATATCCTCATCTATCCATCTGGACCATTTGGCCACTCAGCAAAAGCGCTGCTAGTCACTAAAATTCTGTTACAAAACAAATGAGTTGGTAGAGTTTTATTGTCAGTGTTGTCAGTGTCACATTTGGGACGAGTAAACGTTGTCTGCTTGATACTGAACGTCCAAGAAGAATGAATTGTTTCTGCTGCCTGTTTCTAATCCGCTCCGTGCGCCTCAAACAAAAGCCAAATGACTGAAAATTAAAGTAACCAAAGGACGACAATGATTCCATAAATAAAAGAGAATCAGGCTGGCTTTAATTGGGCGAAACCTCGTAAGAATTCAGTTAATTTTTTATGTTTTTGTTTTGTTTTTGCTTTTTTCCAAGAGTTAATGAGGTCTGGTGCTGAGATCACTGATATTGATTTTATCTGCACGGAGAGGTCTAAGCTTTTCTGGTCTGCTTAGCAACAACAACACTATGGTAACTACAGAACTCATTTAAAACAAAAGTTAAAGCATTAAAAACACCATGTTGGTAAATAGCTCACTCTTACTTCTTTATTTCAGTCGCTGCTGATGAGCTAGCCCCAGGCTTCACAGGCTCGCTCACCGGCCAACTTCATATCCTGTCTGTGTTTGATATAGTTCATCTGAATTTCTCATCCCGAGCACAACAAGGAGGACCACTGCCAAGTGCTCTCCAAGGCACTAGAGACAGAGCTGGACGCTGAGCAGGAGGCAAGAAACTTATTGAAGAGGTAGCTCATTATTGCTCCATGGTTTGTTTGTCACAAAGATGGCCTGCTGACATGTGCAGAGCAACAGGGTTGTTTTGGTATTATTTAATCATTCATACTGAAAAATACTTGCACAAATCCATTTAAATGAATTATTTTGCATCCCTAAATGTCAAAATATCAACACGTGTGTGTACTGTTACTGCACTCCAGTCACAGGATGCAGCAGCTCCTCAGGTTTGATGCCAAACAGGAAGCTGGAGATACTCGTGTGAGCTTAATCATGACCTAAGCCTGTACGTCTGCTTGTGTTTGTGGAGATGAAGGTTCAGCTGAAAGTTCTTTAACAAAAACAGCGTGGAGTTTACTGAAAGCTCAAGAAACCCTCGTCTGTTCAGAAAAAATCACTTCACATAATTAATAATGGCAAGAAAGTCCTTTTTAGTAGCCAGCAGCCCCTACTTCAAACTTTAATTATTGTTATCAAACTAATTACAACTTCCCACTTGTGTGTGATGATTAATGTTTGAACCGCGGTATGGAAAAACACATTGTTTACTCAGGTAGAGCAGTAATTAGCTACAGATGATTAGTATCACCTGAAGGTCAGCTAAGCTTAGAGAAGGTAAAAGAAAGAGACGCGGGAATAATGAGGACGCCATTTGTAAACACATTGTTCTTTTGTGTTTCGGCTGTGATTGGACGCATCTGTGACGCGCCGCAGATCAGTGTTTGGCTTTGTTTTGATGAGCAGTGCTGTGAAGTTTGGCCTGTCCCAGACTTCCCAATGCACTCGTATAATGCAATGCATTTCTCTGACAGTAATAAGAAGCCTCGTTGTTATTCAGGTGATTTTGCTTCATCCCGGTCATCCACAGCTTCAGCGCTCAACAAACTGCTGCAAAACAAACCCGTGTGCAGGATCGGTGCATCATCTGTGGGCACAGTGCAGTTCAGCTCTCAAACAGCTTTCTTTACAACGTCAGTGCCTGGAGTGCAGCGCTACACAACTTCTGCTCCCTATGCACGGCGGGACTGGTTGCTGTTGATGTCTGAGGGAGTGATGGCAGATGGCAGCAGCATCTCCTTAAAATGTCTTAAAACCACTTTTACTTTACGATGATCAGATGATAACTAGCACCAGTGCACGAGAACAAGGAGCCTCTTTTCCCAGCAGTCCCAGTGTGGAATTCTGACAAAAACATGCAGTCAAAGTGTGTTTTCAGCATCCGTTCAGGGAATCAACCATGTGCTGTGCAGCTAAAAGCCTCAAAAATACATAATTTTTCTACTACTAGAGTACCGTGGCTGTAATTTAGTCCATAATAATTCTGCCTTAGGTCCCCATTGACACATTAAAAATGCACCACACATCTAAAGGCATTTGCACAGCCCAGCAGGTCTACAGGAATCAGCAGCACAGTAATCAATCCCTGCCACGAGGCTCTTTGTGGAAAACGACAAAGGGAGTCCAGTCCAACTATTCAGATCACAAGTGTTAGGAGAGATGCACTTTTTTATCTGTTTTTTTATCTGTTATTTGAAATAAAACAATGAATACGACGTCAGTGTGTCGAGCTTCTGCTTTGATTTAAAGAGGTTTGTGTTAATAGTGAAAGAAAACTGTGTATTTTGTGGGAAATCCGTCAGCGTACTGGCCGACCTCTTCACATCTGAACATGCTTTTATATCTTTGTGCTATTCCCAAATGCTTTCACTGTAGGAGCCTTTAACTCCAGCTTGTTCCGAGGCCTCTGCATCGTTAGCCTGGACCTTCAGCAAGCCAAATGCAAAGTTCTGAATAACCCAACCATTCAAAGATATTTATATCATCCTTTGCTGCTTAGCTATAGGTGTAGGATTGTTGTTGTGTGGCTGAATGATCCTGGTTCTGCCTCTCTCACCAGCAGCAGTGTGCCAGTTCCATCTGAAGCCATAACAGAACAGCCAGCGTGTTTGACAGATGGGAAGGTGTGCTCTGGCATGTCAGATGTTCATTTTATTTCCACTCTTTCTACTTTTCGTTGTTTCATTTCTGCATGTCTGGAAAATTTCTCTTCTTAGGCTCGATGGCTTGAAGCTTCCCTGTGAGGAGCTGGAAACCTGTCCAGAAGCACCCTGCCTCTTAGACCGAGCGTCGGCATCTCACGTTGAATCCTTCAAGTTGTGCTAATGTCGTCATGAAATCTATTTTTGAGAGCTGATGAGAAAACATGAATGCCATTTTTGTTCAGCCTCTTTCTTATTGTTGAAACTTACTGATCCATGTGAGGCCTGCAGTTCTGGGTTCTTCTGTGACCTCCTGGATGAGCCGTTGATGCACTTTTGCAGACATTTTGGTGGACCGGCCACTCCTGGGAAGCTTTGTGGATAATCACGTAGTACATGTATAAGAACATAAATACTCCCTCTTAGGGCTGGGCTATATCATACGGTTCACAGTAATACCGGTATAATGTTGGGCAATGATAAGAAAATAAAATATCGCGATAGAATATGGGTAAAACGCACATGTGCAGTGCCTTTGTTTTCATACGCACATGGCAGAAAAAGCATGGCGGCGACAGAGAAAGAAACAGACGAACCAGAATTGGTTTGTAAAAATGCTGCAACTTCAGTGGTGTGGAACTGGTTTGGCTTTCGTCAGTCAGATACACAACCAAGCACTATTTTTGGTAGAGCATGCAAGCAGACCGTCGTTATTACCGTGTTTTTCACAAAATAAGTCGCTCTTAAAATCCTTTGATTTTCTGAAAAATTGACAGCGTGCCTTATAATCCCGTGCGCCTTATGTGTGAATTCTGGTTGTGCTTACTGACCTCGAACCGATTTTATGTGCTACACGGCGCTCAAGAATCTGTCAAAAATGTTTTAGTACGACTTTGCTAAGTTTCGAAGCCGCACCGCTTGTCTGATTGTCGGAGCATTACGGCTATCATAGGCAGGAGCCTCGCGGAGTGATACGTACTGTGCTTCAACATAATATTACAGTATTGTGTGTGTATAACTTCTTTGAGTTTTGTGGATATTATACATGGTTATGCTCTGGATGGACACACACAGCTACCTCAATGTCCATTAAGAACTGCACTATATAAACCTCCACACAAATGAAGGCCACTACAATGTAATGAAACATATTTGTCTGTTTCTCTTCTACACAAAAGACAACTAGAATAAAACCAAAACCCAGAAACTGCAAGAGTGAAACTGAGTGAAGTCATAAAAGAAAACAGTCACACGGTTTCATCTTTACACATGCTACCTTTGCAGTTATGAAAGAAACTCAAAGCAAATATTGACGTGAGCTGGCATTTCGTGATCTCATTTAATGCGGCATCAGCACCGCAAATCACAAGAAACACGTTTTCTAATGCGCAGCCTCGCTGCAGTCGAGTCAGGAATATTACTGACTGAAACATATAGTTTTTGCATTAACCTCTCAAAGCATTTCATTTTTAGAAAGACCAACAGTTGCACTCAAAGTAGCAACACATCAGCATCTATGAAGAATAAAGTGTCGCATCTTTTAGCGAGTCCTCTGGTTATATTGAAAGCAGTGCAATGGTGCCTGGAGGGTGTGTCTGCAGGCTAGCTGGGTCTCAGAGGTTGCTTTAGGCGTAACTGTTTTATCCTGGCCTCCCTCAGTGCATCAGCATTAATCACTGCTCCGCACAGACACGAGCGAGCACCCACAGCCCGGCTTCCTAACAGTGTGCATCAGTTTGTTTCTGGCTTTGCTGTGGTGCAGTCTTGATGTTCCTTGCAACAGAAATATCAATCTTATTGATCTAAGATGATAGCAGCAACACGGACTCGCTTGTTAGACAAATAAACCATTTAGTACTATCATCCAATGATATATTTGAATATCAGGATATGAGCTTCTGAACAGTGGTGCAACAATTAATTGAACTCGAAATGAGTGTTTTTAGTTTAGGAAGAAAAAACAGGTCATTTTATAATGAACAAAAAGCGCTATGAGTGGATACACAAGGGGAGACGGAGTGAACACACACCTACAACAGATACATTTCCAACACTGTAGGTAGACTGCGCTATTATCAAACCTCCTCTCATTCACTAAATGTCTGTACGTTGAGAGTTTCTGCCAGAATTAGGTGGTGGAAGCCAAGATGAGCTTCCAATCATGCACTGCTTCAAAAAAGCCGAGTCAAGTATGTCAGTGGCCGGTGGAGCAGCAACAGTTGCATCTTGGCAACACGTCCTTCATCATGTTCACCATTTATGCAGCAGTTGGCATGGTGGGCAGGCCATGTGCTGGGTTATAAGAAACTCATTAGTACAGTGAGTATCATCAGAAATACGGTTCAAAGCTGATACTTCAAAGCACATACAGCCTGCTAGCATGAATCACCAGGTGCAGTGAGATGATGCTAACGTTAGCTAGCCATGGCAGAGTCAGACGGGCTTTCAAAAATAAAGCGAATTCAGTGTGTATCTACTATACCAGCAGGTAATGAGACTGTCAGTGAAGGTCATTTGTTTTATATTTAAAAGATTGACACTTTAATGTGAAATGTTGAGATGATGCTGCTCATTTTACTGCATGAAAAGAAACAAAATTCGACAAACACTGAGCTCTGTGTTTGGAACAAGCAGCACTTAAACCTCATTCAGATACATAAACCTGTGATTTTCAAAACTATGTGATTTTTCCTGGAAAAAAAACAAACATGTTTTATGAAGTAAGTAAGGCAGAGTCCGCAGTAATCAGACTCCTTTTATGTACAGGTAATTATACATATATATTAAGCTTCAAGACAAGCGAACTCCCACTATAGTCACATTACTGAAGGGAGTTTCAACTTCGTCAATAATTCAGGCGTTATCCTTCATCTTGTGATACATAAGATAAATCAAAGTGCTTGAACACATGCCAGAGATGTTCTTCTGAGACAGCTGCTTCACTCAGTTTGTTCTTTGTTTTGTTATTTATGAACAATCAAGGAAAAAGCTTTCTGTGTGCGAGCTCTACTATTGTTTTAACAGTACTGGAAAGAAACATCAACGCCGTCTGTGCACGGCAGTCTGAGGAAGGCTGTCAGGATTCAGTGTGGCCACGGTCGTGTGAATGACGTCTGTGTCAGCTGATGGAGGAATCCAAACAGTGTTTTTTCCTTCACAGTAACAAGATTACGACTGTTTCTTCCCACAGCTCAGGTTAAAGCACCTGCAGAAAAAAACCATCAGCCTACACTACGTTCATTCAGAGTCTTAATCGGCTGACCAGGCTCGTCCATACTGTTGTCCAAACGCCTCACACTCCTCGTGATCGCAAACCCTGTCACATCTACATCTACAGGCCTCGCTGTCATCATTAGCGCTGCCAGTGAAGAGCATATAATGTGCTACAAACAAAAACCCTGAATTAACAAAAACGCGATTTCACCTTCACATTAAAACACAACAAACAAGAAAAAAATTATATTTTTTCTTTCTTTTTTTTTAATATCATTACATAAGTTAAACTGGTTATTAGTGTAACAGTCCTTTCTAGGGAGCGTAGTCACAGTAATTCTTCTTAACATGTACAGTAATACATTCTTCTTTCTTTATCTCATTTTTCTACAGAAAGTTTGCAGAAACACTGAAAAAGCTAAAAACACAGAGACAAAGGAGACTAAAAAAGCTTTTCTGAGACTTCCTATAAAACCGCTGCTTTACTGCAGTCTGTCTGCTCGTGTGCAGAAATGTCACACTTCCTGTAAATGTTCAATTCAAACTACGTAAAGAATTTAATCCACTTAAAGTAGAAACTTTTTCCACCTTAGTTTTAATATACGAACGTATTTAATTATTCATTTGTGTGCACACATCATGTAGGTGGGGATAATTAGCAATCAACATGTATTGTGTGTAAACGTCAGTGATCAGCGGCTCTTTATTCACGACTTCTTATCGGTGAGTCATGTGTTATCTAAGCTTGCTTTGTTAGTTCTGGTTTTAAACAATGTTCTGCAGCGTTTTTGCAGACTGTACAAACATCGTGATCACAGACACGTATCCACATGAAAACGTGTATTTTTAACTTTATTCTGGGGTCATAAGCATGCATGACCCTTCATGGCTACAGCTGGGCAGAGTTTTTGCATTACTGTGTGACAACAGAGGGTTTAGCCAATCACAGTAATGTGATTACAGGCTCCTGAAGGAAGTTCACCATTGAAATGTCAGAGCAAATGTCAACTTGAGTTTACAGCAGGTTAGACCTTTGTCAGTTACAGGGTGGTTTTACCTTACCTTTGTTGTTACACACATTTTCACGTCTAGTTTTAGTATTATCGCTAATAAAATTTACTATTGAAATTCTTTGGAAAAACCCACATTCAAAGGCTCGTGTCTAACTTCAAACTAAAACAAAGTTACTGTTTTAGAAATCACTCCTGTTTCTCCCTCTTAAGAGTGAAAACACTGGATTTTCTTTACCTTTTTTTTGTGCCTGTCCCATTTGGATCTTTAACCATCAGAACTGTTGTCCTAAGTCCAAGAAAGATATTTACTTTACCAAGTGGATCATCACAGCCTTGCCGTATTGGTCCATTTGATCGACTTTTGTTATTATTATTTATTTATTTTATTTTATTTTCAGTTGGTAAAAAAACAACCTTTATTGGATTACAGTGACCTGCTGTTTATGAATGCACCTGCTCACTACCTAAAGAGGCTGGATAGCGTCTACCATTGTGCTTTATGTTTTATTACTGGCTGTGGAAATCGCGTACGTCACTGTTCTTTGTACGCTGCTGCTAAATGTCCATCTCTGTATATTCACAGACTTTCCCATTGGTCGGTCTTTGTCTGTAAATCTGTCTTTGGGCTCGTTCCCTCTTATCTATGTGTTCATATGTGTAAAAATTAAACCAATACAGCCTTCGTTCTCACAATATCATACAAGTGAATGTCCCGAACATCAGAACAAAATTAGGAAAAAAGTCTTTTAAATACGCTGCCTCTGTTTCCTGGGATAATCTGCAGGAACTCTTCAGCTACGTGACCTCTGATCAGAAATGATCAGAATTGGTTACCTCGTGGAGTTTCGTTCTTAAAGGAACGAGAGAACAACTCTTTTACTCAGTGTGATTGTTTTTAATGTCGCTCTTAATGATCTGTTACTGTATATAATTTTTATTGTTATGTAGTTATGTGACGCATGTGTAAATGCCGGCAAGGTCACGTTACGCTTTTATTTTGAAGAGTACCTTAGCACTTCCTCTTTTATTGTGTCACACTTCCTGTTCTGTTCTCAGTGAAATGACACAAACACGTTGCTTCAGCGTGAGTAAACAACCTTTATTTTGGAAATATTCACATAAAACCATGTACTTTATTTACCTGTTGCACACATAACTTGGAAGGTTCATACAATGTGGTTAAATTTGTTTTTTTGTACATGCATGTGGTGTTTGTGTAAAGACTGCCATAGAGATGTGCAGGGAGGAGGCTGCTAGCAGGATCAGCATGATTAGCACGCTTGGAAGCAGAAAGAGGTTGGAGTAATGATTGCAAACCATTGCTTATTTTATTTAAAGACACAGAAAGGTTGTCTTTAATTCATTGTTATTAAATGCTGTGACATAAATTGTTTAAAGGTGCTGATTTACATCAATGTCACGATTTGAGTTTATCAAAATAATTTTCTATGAAGTAAAATGTGAACTTTTCTGCATTTTCTACTAAAATGTTATAATAGCATTTGTTTGTGCATCTTTATAGTTTTCACGGTGCCATATTGTTGGTGGTTTAAAAGAGGAGAGAATAAAGTTGCATCAGTCGAGGCTCTCTGCGTCACGAGTGGGTGCTTTTGACGTTTGCTGCCACGATGTGAGCTCTCTGATTTTATCTCAATGAGATTTTACCTGGATCAATAAAGAACTATTTTAAAAACATCAAATTAATTAATGCATTTTTAAATGAATGTCCTACCCTGATTATTATTATTATCAGTACAAAAACTGCATGTTCCAGTTAAGTTGCACGTGTGTCTTTTAGGAACAATCTGGGCTTTTCCAGTATGAATCCTTGTGAGTCTGTCGTGCATGCTAACCTTCATCTACATGAATGGAAAATTATAATATTGATTTGCTAATTATTCGTACTTGAAAAGAGCGAGACAGCCTAATCTGTTTCCTTAGATTTCAGTTTAAAAGGCTATAACGATGTCATCGGTTAGTCAGCGGCACCCTGGCCTTTTCCCGTTAAAGTATTTGTAGAATAACCGATTAAGGTCAAAATCACGTCCTTCCTTTAACACCTTCATTGTAAAGAGGGCAACTATATTAAGACTATTTATACAGAAAAGGAGGGCTGCCTGAACATGTGGTAAATGTTCTGCTTATTGGCCTGAGGGCGCACTGACTGCTATCAAGAGAGCGAAGGGTGGGTGGGTAGAGAGGGGGTAGGAAAGGAGGTGTGGAGGGGAGAGGAGGCACAGCAGGTAGCGAGGTTCCTACTGTTCAGCTACGTGACCTCTGGAAAGCCTCCAGCACTGCCTCTGCGAGACACAACATGACCTCACCTTTTGCATCAACCGTTCTCAGAAGAAATCCCACAACAACTCTCCACCGGCCAATTAAAAAGTAATGCATAATTTAACATGTCATTTGCCATTGCAGTCAAATTGAATATGATCTGCATTTAATTCTTGTGAATGTTCCTTCTGGAAGCAAGGACGAGAGAGGAAAAGTACGTCTGTTAACCGATTCAGTCTGATAGCGCTGCCAATCATTCAGCGCTGTAACCCCGAGTTTCATCCTCCTTCACTTAAAAATAGAAGAAAAAAATCACGGTTGGTCACTTATCCTGAGATGATTAATGTAAGCCCTCCAGAAATGTGATGGCAGTTTTTAAACACCGGACTATTAATGACAAATCTGAAGAATCTCACAACCCCGCCGTGCACATCGAGCACAAAAGAAGCATCGCCACTGCGAAATGAAAGTAACCTCAATGGACAAACTATCCCCGACTATTTAAATTGTGGCCTAAAGGTGAAAGCACATTACAGAGATGGTTATTCTGTTCCACTCTATTCTTAGCGAGCAGGAGGCAGGTACAGCACATCGTCTTCATCCTCGCTATAAAATGACTCCCCTGTTCCTCCAATTAAAAGATAGCAGTAAAAAAAGCAGCAGACTCGGAGCTGCGATAGCGTAATTGCCTACTACAGTGTGCATAGGTTGAAGCCAAGCTTGTCCATTTAAGCCTGGAGGGGCACAGCAGACAGAGGCAGAACTGACACTCACGGGGACATTTGCGGACATCTCTTATGATCCAAATCCTCTCTTTTGCTTAACAGCCACAATTTAATTGTCACTAGCTGTGCCAATCATCCGGTGCATATGCTCTCATTCCTCCTTGTCCTTGCTAAGATAAATCCGTGGGACGAAAGCCAGACATCTCAATGACTAAACCACCTGCAGCTGTGCATTACTTGTTATTCTTCATAGATGGAAATGAAAATGTGCACAAAGTGCAACAAATGTGTACGTGTAAACTCGTAAGTGTCAAACATCACTGCTGCATGCTAATTATCTCCCAATTACAATTTGTGGTTACTGTGCCAAATAATACAGCGGGTTTTTTTACATCTCAGTGAAACAAGCAGTTTATTTCTACAGCGCTTTCAGACGACTCCCAGCTGAAAACAAAGGGCTCAAATAAATCAAAGCAAATAAATAATACGCATATGGAAAAGAAATAGAAAAAACTTATAAAAGACTTGCATAAGATGTGGCCTACTTCATATAGTGAATCATATAAGGCTTATATGATTTACTCATGAAAGTGGCCACTTTCTCATTACTTTCATATATTGTTTTAGTAAGTATCCAAAACATACAAGTTTCATTTATATAATTTTTCAAGGGATCTTATATCTGTTTTCACTCTTGTATGCTTTTCATACAAGTTTCACACAAGACAGATACAAACTTTATAAGATTTATAGATATCTTTTCCATATGGGTAGTAATTAAAATCAGGGTCTAACTGTGTCATTCGCCTAGAATGTCTTAAACACAGCAAATGATGTCAGACCATGTGGCCGCACTTTCACTCAGTCAAAGTGGGTTCGGGCAGAGCCTGGTGGGGTAAAAGCTTTGCAGGCTGTTCTAATACAACGCCAGGAGCCGCCCACTGCTTAATGATCAGCAAATCTCACAGGAAATCAGTTAGTGTCAGTTTGGCTCCTGACACAACCTCTAAACTCCACCGCAGCACACGGCATGTTGTCGAAAACTCTGGTTTCTCTTTAAAAGTTTTTTTGCAACATTTTAGGTTTCAGAGGGCGATGGAGAGCAAATATCAGTGCTACTAATTGACTTCAAACACATACGCTTTGCAAACATGACATCGATTCTCACTAATCTCCACCGGCGTGCAGGCAGTGTCTCCTCAGCCTGGAGAGGATGGAGCAGCCTCTTTTCTTTCTCTAATCAGGAAGTTAGTAGCACATGTCAGCCGTGCTGCTTTTAAAGCAATTTCTCAATAAAGCGGAACATCGTTCTCTCTTCTTCACTTCTTTGTAGGACTTCTCACTGAGGAGTCATAAAAGTTTGCTCTTGAAAGGACACACAATCATCGCTGCATTATCCTTTTTAATTATGCACCTTAACGGAAATTACAACCAAAAAGAAATTACATCCAAGTTCTAAATTCAATCAGGCGCTTGTTAGATGATCAGCCTGTACTGTATTCTCTGCTTTAATTGTTCAGAGAGAAGCAGAGTGATTTAATTTGATTACCTATAATGTACTTTTCCTTTATGAATGAAGACCATTAAAGTCCTGTGAGAATCGCAGTGTTTCTATATCTCAGTTCATTTCACGGTGCTTTCAGACGATAGAAGAAGAAGGTGATTATGTTTGATGAACAGAATTTCTGAAACTAAATGTTCTTTTTCAATTTTTGTGGTAAACGTTCATGTCGTATACATTAAATACCAGATAATCACGTAGAAGGTTCGGATATATGTGTCAGTAGGGATGCTCTTGTTTCATTTATTGCAAACTGACACTTTTCTTTTAAAATCATTTTTTATCACCTGTGTGGAGCTGAACTGTAAGCAGGATCACTGAGCGGGCTGGATGTTTTAAAGACACGCAGCCTCGACTCTCAAAGAAAGTTAAAGACGAGAACTTTGTGACTGAACTGTAACAGAAAAAGTACCGAAAAAATCAAATAAAAAATGATAATAAAATAGAAACTGATCAAGGTCTGCAGTTAAAGAAAAAGTCGGGCAGAAAATAAAAGAGTGCAGCATTAATGCTGGATGATAAAAAGTTATTCTCTGACTGCATGTATATACAAAGTAACCAGCTGATATCAAGCATGTTGTAAAAGAACAATCGCTTACTCAAAGGAAAAATCTACGTGAGACGACACAAGATGCAGCAAGCTGACACCTAAATATGTGAAGCAAACGTCTGCTTTTATTTTTTGAAATTTCAAAGTGAACAGAGAAAGGTCAGAAAGGTCAGACAGGTGAGACAGCACCGGCCAACATTTTAAAATCACTTTAAACCTCTGTATCTGTTTGTGTCTAGGCCAGGGCTCTCAAACCCGCGGCCTGGGGGCCCCCTACTTGCGGCCCATATATAGACATGAATAAATGTAATGAAATTTGGACTTCAAAGTAAATTTTCTTTTGTTAGGGAGGATTTGTTTGTTGTTGAGTGCAATGTTAAAGTTCTTTAAAAAGCAAAAAATGATTTAATATGAAGGCAACATGAGCAGAGAGTAAACCCACGCTGAGGGATGAGAGTCACAAACTAATGTGTACACTTATGTCTGCGCTTTTATTTTGTTAAATATAAACACAATGATAGCAGAAGTGCTGCACGTGTGTGGACAGAAACAGAGGACCAATGTGTTTATGTTGTAGTTCAATGAAAGGCTTCAGTTTGTCATGTTTGCAGTTTTGTCCTGTTAAACAATATTTGAAATTTAAAAAAACACAAACACTACATTTTAGGAAATATTTCTGGTTGTTGTTTGTTTGTTTGTTTGGGTTTTTTTGTATTACTCAAGCATTAAAGTGGCCGTCCAATGAGACGACAGTGCCAGCAGTGGCCCACAGCTCATTTTAACACGAGACCCCTGGTCTGGGCTCTCCTCCACAGCAGGGCCAAGCCCACCTCATAACAGCAGCCTGGGGAAGGAAGGACGTGCACAGCAGTGTGGGTATTGCAGGAGTTTTGACTTTCTTTATGTTGTCTCTGTTCATAAACCACAAAATAAAATATAATTGTTCCTTTCTTCTGCATAGATGGCTGAGTTTTGTGACATAACTCACTTTCCAGCGATAACATTTCTTGTTAACACAAACTGGTAAATAATTCTCCCACATGTTGTCTGCTGTGTGCGTCTAAATGTATGCAGTGCTGCCTCTGAGCCATTCCTCTGCCAGATACAAAGCAATCTGGCTTCAGTCGTTACATAGTTATAGCCCGAGATGAAATTCTTCACACACGCTATCCCCCAGTGTAAAAGTGCAGTCTAGAGCAGCTCTGCTATTAGGATGATGCTCAGTTTGAGCCATACAAGATACAGACCAAATACTCCCGCACCGCTGCGATGCCCTAAAGCAAAATCTGAATCTGTGACTGGTGGGATCGCTCGGTGACCAACACACAAGGATGTGGTTTTATCGACAGTGTGAGAAGGCGTCCACTGGATTTAGGAGAACAGGAGGTAAAAGAGAAGTAAATCACCATGACATGGCCACAGTTTAAATCTGCCTCAGCACTGAAAGATGAGCACAATCTTTGAAGCAGTCACCACGAGCTGCAAAGCAAACAGCACTTTCTACTCTACGTTAAACCAACATGTCCTCACGGGAAAAGTGACAACAGTGCAGCCGGTGACAATCAGGCTTCAGTCACGCTACAGTTTAAAGGTCTGCTGCCAGCACCTGACAGATTTCCTCATATAATGCACTGTAGGCGAGATGGGAGGAATTTATAATGGAATTCAGAAAACCGGAGGTTTTTTAAATGTTCCTTATAAATTGAAAAGTACTGTGATTTAGCACACAACCAAAAAAAGTATAACATTCTTGCAACAGAATAAGTGAAAGATAATCGTTTACGACTGTAGAAACAACACTGTGTAAGTAAAATAATGATATCAGCTCATCTGCTGCAGGGAAAAGGGCTTATTTTCTCTGCTGTCCCTTTGTTTAGTACAAGAACGAACAATTATTCTATTTTCCTTAAAATAATAAACCCTGGACCGCACATTCATAGTGCTGATTTTTTCAAGCCTTAAGAAAACTGGAAATTGTCTAAATATGGACTAAACCGTAAAATATTTATAAATACTTAATAAACAAAAGTGTGCATTAAACTGGACGTGACACTGTCGACCTGGTAGTTACATGAAAATGTCTGGTTTGTCAGGAAAAACCCTTTATAACGTTCAGATGATGAAAGTACGGAAGAGGATTAGGGCCACTGGAAAAAAGAAAAGTGGGCACGTCTTTTTTTTTCTTCTTTTCCTGAATTCTGAGATTAAAGTCAGAATTCTAAAAAAAATAATTTTGATGAAAAAGTCAGAATTCTGACTTTAATCTCAGAATTCTGACTTTAATCTCAGAATTCTGACTTTTTTCTCAGAATTCAGGAAAAGAAGAAAAAAAAAGACGTGCCCACTTTTCTTTTTTCCAGTGGCCCTAATCCTCTTCCGTATGAAAGAGTCGTTTCTGTGAAGCAGAAGAAACTGAATGATGTGAAAGGAAACTGTGTGCAAGCAACGTAAATAGATCTGACCTCCATATTTATGTGTGTATAGTAACAAGAGCATAAAAGAGATGCTGCAGAGATAACTACTTCAGGGCAATAATTACTGTCTAAGTTAATCCCAGACTGGCCTTTGTCTCATGTAATGATTTTACCCTTCATCCAATAGCGTCGCAGTACGTAGGTGCTTCTTCATCAAGCTCAACATCCTTGAACGTATCAAACACTGATGGTCTAGAGCAGTGGAAAAAACATGCTTGTCTTTGCTCATCATCTGTTTCCCAGTGGCATGAACTGGTAACAAGAAGACAGATGAAAAATTGGCGCTGGGATGTTAATGTCAGGCCTACCTAATTTTCTCTCCCATCAGAGACACAATCTATCACACCACCGGCCCTGCTAATGACCTCTGACAGACTGACGAGGCTCCTCTTTGGAGAATTTTCATAAAAACAGGCCATGTGTATCGATCTGCAGGGCTACAGATGGCATCCGGCTGATGCATATTTTATTAGTTTGCATGAACAAAAACAGACTTGTAATGATCTAATTTCTCAGTACTTACATACAGTGAAACCGAAATACGAGAGCTCACCCGGCACCCAGACAATAAATAGAAAGAGTTCTCCACAGTGTGACAGTTTGTTCCCTTTTAGGTAAAACTACAAAGAATCCCTTTGTATTTTTTTAATTTACTACTTTAAAATGGCTTAATTGTTCAGGAAACCGCCCTTCACTTGGAGCAATCAAGTTCAAATTGGAGATAAAACATTCATAATACATCTTCATATAGTAATGAGATGCAGACGCTCCCAACTCCAGGAGTAAATATGTAGGGTTTCCCTCCGTACCTTTTACCTCAATAGCTGAGCAAAGTCAATTCAAGGTGATACCTGTGAGAATAGGATCCTGTGACCTACTGGCTTTCTTCATTATTAATTCAGCTTCAAGCTTGCAGAGCGGCAACATCAATTCAGAAGCAGAGATGAGAAATTGGAACAGCTGGAGGTGTAATACTGTGGCTTTTCTCTCAGGCCCACCTGTCAATACCTGCACCGAAAAAAGATGGAGATTGCGGGCCACGCGACAGGGTACGACTGCAATCCAACTCTCTTCTGCATCCACGACGACTACAGTAGTTTTCAAAAGTTAAAAGCTGTCACTCACACACACTCGGGGCTCAGGAGGGATCCAATTTTGTCACTAAGTGCACATCCTCAAGCTCAAACCTCTTCTTTTTCCCCCATTTCAAAAACAACCCTTTAAAGCAAACCATGCAATATGGCTTTTAAAAGACAACAGAGAAAAATATTATTATTCTGCAGACAGATATTTTCTGTCTTTGGGAGGAGGAATTGTAGTCTACTGCCAGAAAGCTTGGTGCCAAAGTATTATTAAAGACTGAAGAAACAGCTGCCGCCACCAAAATAAATATTCCATGCAAAGCCACGGCTTTGATGTTTGTAACTGAAGTCTTCCTCTGGCAGCGCTGATTTCACATTTTATCTAGGAAAACATATTGCAAGACGCTGGTTCGATGCAACCTGCGACCATAATGCCCGGTGAACAGAAAGCAAACATTAATGCAATTTTAGCAGGCCGTGATAAGACAGGAGCGGTGTGTAATGAGTGCCTTGGACAGTGTGTCAACAGATCTATAAAATGTTATTACTGTCAAAGATAAAGTAGTGTCGATAGACGGGTACAGACGTGCTGCCGTACGTCTGCCGCAGCCCTGCTTTCGTGACAGGCTTAACCTTTTGCTGTGACACAGCCTAAATCTGCCCGTGTTCCTCAGTCACCCCGTCGTTACTTTACTCCTCCGAGACACGGCCAACGACCTCCTATAGCGAGCTGAGACTGCAGCAGAACATCCTGATAATAAATATAAGCTATGAATTGGTGATATACTGTAGATGCGCTGCAGTGAGGGCTAAGAAAGCACACTAAGAAACACAACTGTCAGGACAATTATTCAGTGCTCTGTTAAGATGCAAAGACATCCAGAAGTCATTGCTGATGTGAAAATTACAGCCCTTGTACAAGGATAACATTTTTGACAACTCTGAAGTAACGCTTCTGTCAAAGACGTCTCATAAATATTCACAAAATAACTAATCTCCTTTGAAAACCTCTCGACTACGAGCTGCAAGCTTGTGAACATTACGTTTAAAAGAACAAGATAACGGAGCTCTTTTATTGTTGTGAAAAATATTTTCACCTTCTCAGTTTTTGCTCTTTTTTTTAAAAAATGCATTCGTTTTATTCTATATTTTGTTTAGTGTGTAGCATTAGGCCATATCTCTACTGAAACATCAGTCTGACTTAAGTCATACAGGATCGCTCCGGTGAGCTCCTCTGCAAGGCGACCAGTTCAAACATGCTAGCATCTAGCTAGCCAAAAGTAAGAGATCTGTGGTCGTGTAATGTCTTACACAGAAGGCGTTCATTATCATTAGTATGCTGATGGTAAACAGCTTCAGATGGCATGCATGCCACAGCATTAAACGGTTAAACTGTAGCAACTTGTCGATCACAAAATAGCCCCGCCCTGAAGCATACTGTGTTTCATATCTTACAAAATGAACTTTCATGGTCTATTTAGTAACACGTGAACGCAGCGAGTGAGACCATAAACTTAAAGAAAAGTGTTCACTCAGGTAATAAATCAAGTGAGTCATTTTTTTACAGACTTTTCTTGCTACCTGATGAATTCCTCCTTCTGAACACTACACAGACTGTGATACACTTTTGCTTTACCTTTGAAACACCCATGTCCATCTTTTATATACTGTCTATGGCTACAGCACACAGACATCAATTAGCAGGTACACAAACGTGATGGATAAATGTCCTGTAATGATGATGTTAGAATAGAATGAGTGAAAAAGACAGAAAGAAAAAAGAAAAGCAGGCTAAGGCTGCAAAGCGTTAGTTAGCAACTTTATTCAGATATGTTGTTATCACTGCCCGTGCAGGTAAATGTTAACTTCAGCTGCTGTGATAAAATTAATAGTCGACCAATTCATAAGGAACATGAGGAGGAAAGAGTCTGACTGACGGCTGATTCCAGTGGGGAGCAGGCACAAGTAGAGAAGGGCGCAGCAATCGTGCAGGGGATTCTGCATGGCCTGACACTTTTAGTAGGAACAGCAGTATTAACAAAGCTATAATTTTTGCACACCCAAATCCAGAAGACAGAAATGTATTTTAAAGAAAGCATTGCACTCACTGTTTTTGTGCAGACATACTCTGTGTTTAGCTTTTGCCACATCAGATCATCTTTTTACCGACAACAACACAGGTTCTTACTCTGCCTGAGCACTCAAAGAGTTTTCTGCAACATGCCACATTCACCCATTCACACACATTCACACTCCGATGGATGGATTGGAGAGAAACATGGGGTTAGTATCTGACCAAGGATAACTAGCACGCAGACTGGAGAAGATCAAAACACCAATGTTACAATTAGTAAATGATGCTCTACCTCCTGAGCTGCAGCCACCCCAATAAAGTACCAAGTCAGGAACTTGGGTGTGGCAGAGAGGTTGAGGTGGTGGTTCAGTACATGTATGAGGACACCATAACAGTGGTGTGTGTGAGGCAGGCAGACAGATGGGTTCAAGGTGGGGGTGGGATCTGCTCTGAGCCCCTTCGTGTTTGCAGTAGTGATGGACGGGCTGACAGATGAGGTTAGGCAGGAGTCTACATGAACTGACAACACTGTGATCTGCAGTGAGAGTAGGCAGCAGGTGGAGGAGAGCCTGGAGAGGTGGAGGTATGCTCTGGGGAGAAGAGAAATGAAAGAAGTAAGATAGAATACGGTGTAAGGGCAAAGCTGCAAGCAGTAGAGGCTGTGAAGGTGGACGAGTTTAAATACTGGGTCAGCCGTACTGGAGACAAAGTTAGAGAGGCGAGGCTGAGACGGTTTGGACATGGAGGAGGCAAAGGGGATATACTGGAAAAACTAATATGGAGCTGCCAGGCAGGAGGAACAGAGGAAGACATCAGAGGTTGGTGTGACAGAGGAGGGATAGGGTGAGATGGTGGCAGATGATCCACTATGCCCCCCCCCCAAAGACGACCAGCCAAAGAAAAAGTATGTGAAAGGCTTTTTACTGGAATATTTACCTTGCAAACACAAATATGTTTTATATTTTTTGAACTAGAAAAGTTATTTCAATATCATCTTTTTGCCCAAAGGAAATCAAAACTCATTTTAGGTTTTCCAACAAGGGGAAGCTGTAAATTACTTGCTAGAATACTCATTCTGGCATTGAAGCATATTTTCCCCATAATAATAACTGGAAGCCAGTTTATGCGTAAAGCGCTTTGATCTTATGTATATATACTGATCTGGACTATACGACTTATTTTTAAACAGCTCAAAATGATGAGGCAAAATAAAATCTAATTAAATTCTTTTCAGTATCATAAAGAATTTCAATACACAGCTGCAGACACTTATTATTACACACGATTAAATCAAAGCTAAACTAGCACCACAGGGTCACATGACCTCTGTGGCCATGTAGAAAATGGTATGACATGAGCACAGCGTAACATAAGAGAGGTGCTCCATCACTATACGTCTGCAGATTAATGGCTGAAAATGTCACAGGGAATAAGGTCATGCACCAAGAGACCTGACTATGAAGAGACATCTGAGCACTTCCAAGTCTGAGCAGCAGTTCCATGGTCCGCTGGGAAGCCAAATGTGCCGCTGTCAAGCCGTGCCTCGCAAACACGGATACACACATGCGCACACACACTTCACAGCGGCACAGTGTGGCCTCTGTGATGAGCAAGGACAGAGACAGGGTAGACTCTTACATGGAACATTAGACATGATTAGAAGTCATTCACTGAAATGCCCCTGTCACTATAGCAGGATAGCATTACGGCCGAGGTGCAGAACACACTGAGCATTTTCTTTACTTGGACACGTGATCATAACAAACTGGAGATTTGCTGATAAGGCAACGCCAAACGTAGACGTTGTGCATAATTTAACACGACACTGGGGCTTAACAGAGAGAGAAAGGAGTTTTAACCAAGAGATCACTGGAAGCAATTTCCTAGACTTTAAGTAGCTCCCTCTGGGGTTGCATTTGCAGTACTGCTCCTCAAGAACTGTAAAAAGACTCGTAATGGAATCAAGTGAAAAATTTGAGCTTATCTATAATAGTCAGTGCAATAGGTGAGCAGTGCCACTTATACATCTTACAGTGTCATGCAGGCACCTTTATCTGTCTTTGACACGAGACTATAATACAGCAGATTATCTAACAGGTCAGGATAGAGAGCCTCTAACCATCCAACACTTAAATTAAAATCATATCTTTTGTGGCAAAGTTAAAGCAACACAACCTGCCAAGTTAATAACAAAGTGTGTTTGCAGAGCAGCAATATTCTCTTTGTTACTCTCCACAAAACCGAGACAGGTTTGGAAGTTCAGTCTAGTAGAAAAGTGTGAAAGTCAGACTGAACTCTTTCTCTAATTAATATGCATTTGTCTCTATGTGAGTGTCAAAAACTCCTTGCCGCCTGCTTTCACCCTTATGGCGTCCCACCTGGGAGGTGCTGTCAGCTGTTACGGGTTTACGTCAGGAAAGCAAAACTGTCAGGAAGGACACAAAGACGGATTCCTTAAACCTCCAGTCAGTTTGATCAGTTTCCTGCTTTTGAATTCTACCTTTTGTCACTGTCCTCCTGAGCTCCTCGTCTTTACTATCAGGGATAACTCCAGCATGTTAATCAAATTGTACACTGCAGACTGCAACCTATTCTACGGTCCTATAGCAATGCAGAGAAACTGAGACCGCCTAGGATGAAAATCGCCTTCATCCTCCCCCCACAGTGAAATGATTGTTTCACCAATATGTATTTTCTGAGCCCATCAACATAGCTGCTAAAGAGCAAATAGATCCCAGGACAGGCCAATAGGTTTATCAATTGCTCTTCTTTGATTGAATTCCAGCCTCAACAACCTGCAATAAATCAGCATTTGCAGACACCCACTAAGCAACACCATAATCACGTTTGAACTGAGAAAATCAAATCCTGAGTCAATTATCTTAGCCTCAATGGAACTGATAACGGTTGCTCTTAAGCACTAAATTGGCAGCGCTCAAATGTAAACACAATGTTTCACACTGAATGTGTTGGCTCAACGTACCAGGTTTCCATTTCTAATCCAAGGCCACTTTTTCATAGTGGGCAGCGGCAGAGGTGGGAGGAGGGACGCTGCTGTTCAGAGGGCTTCTTGGACTGCATTTACATTATCAGTAAATCCCATCACAGTCATTGAGCGGCAAGCTGGATGCTGCGACAAGGCCCCGGCTAGGCTCTGCTGGCACATCCTGCTGCCAGAGATGATGTGATGAAATCACAAAGGCTGTGTCACACCACAGCTGAGGATGATATGTTGTCTTCCAGTCAGTCAAAATGACAACGGTGTATAGAGTGACACCTACACAGTCTTAAAATATGGTGCCTCACCATCAGGTAACAACAAATCATCCTGTCTGAGTTTTCTCGATGCAAAAACCAAATTGTAAATTTAACTCTGACAGTCACAGAATAGTTCGATCAGGAGGTTGATGTTCTCCGTTTCCCTTTAATTCCCATCATTCCCTTTAATGGATTTTCATATGTTTGGATGTTTTTAGTCAAGAGACAGTAAATGTACAAACTGTAGAGACACAGGAAGCAAATGCGTGCATACCACCGAGCAGCATCCTAATCAGGTGACGAGTTTCTTTATCAGCTGTTTGCTGCTTTATAAGCTGTTTAGTTAGAAATGTACTTTTAGCATAATCTTATTTAATAAGCTCAACTATAATTTTCCAGTTATTATAAACCAGCGCCTGTTATCCATTAGCATTACATCCACCCATATAACTCCCAGAGAGCGGGCTGCTGTGGTGGAGGTTTGTTCGTGTAAATGGAAACATCATCAACATCTGGTTTTTCTTTCTCACTGCAGTTTCTGACTGTGGAGTTTTAACCATGTTTGCTGACATATGTGTAAACTCTGTGTCCGTGACTATTAATAAACTGCAACCAGCTCGCACTGCTTACAATTACAGTAATCACAATACAAGTTGGATTTTAAAGACGCCGTTTTATGATGCGTGATGTAATTTCCTCATTAGGTCTAGCTCCTGTGCCGTTGCATTGTACGGATTTAATTTGCAGAATATAAAACACTCGGTGGAAAACACTCCGGCAGATGATTTCACTTTCCAGAAGGAACAAACAACCCTGAGCTACAAACCACTATCTTTTGACTTCCTACCATCAGTATTTGCCAGAAATAATGATGCTTATATCTGCCGGGAAGATTGCCATTTGATAAAGTTGTCAACAGTGTGGCCGGAAGATCATTCAAATCTTTTTTCCATTCTCTCGGTGAACTCCGAGTTCAGCGCCTACGACATAATAAGACATCCTGCAATGCATATGTAAGAGCCGTTTGCTATTTCAGTGACCGGGTCTTTGATTGTCTCCTCAGCACGACTATTGTTTTGTGCTTTTCATGAAACTGTAGGTAAATATTGCTCTCGTTGAAAGCGCCAGAAAGTGTGAAAAGTTTAGGCCGAGCGTGCCTGCTGTAGGTTTCTGTTATGATGTTATTTGTTGTTATCCCCGCTGTACATATTGCATCCATCTATGGGCGTGCTGGATGTGGAAGTTGCAGTCTCCTGCTGCTCTGGGCTGATTGAAATGGTTTACAATGTTTCGACTCTCTCTTTTCAGAGAGCCTTTTCATCCTCCACTTCTCCATTTTACAGCTCGATTCCAGCTGCTCTAATGCCTCCTCGCTCGTCCGGGGAGGCGACGGGCGAGCTTAGCAGGCGACTGTGCATCCTATGCAGATTATGATACCACCCTAGGGACGCGGGACTCTATTGAGCATTTTCACAAGTACAATTCAGACACACATCAATAGGCTAGGTGACGACCACACAAATGCAAGACCTAAATCATGACACCTCTCTTCTGGAAGCTCATCGTCTATATTAAAGAGTCTCGATGCTAAAGAACACAGCAGATCGTCACATTTACCCGACAGATGAAAAATGACTGCGACTTATAACCAGGATCAGCAGTGGTAGGTGAAGGTCCTTTGCCAAATATAAGCAGCTATTAAAAGGAAATATGAAAGCAATGCAGTTCCCTATGGGCCCAGCACCTCGAACACACTCTCGCATTCTTCTTTAAGACGAGTGCAGCATGAGCAAGAGTTCACCAGGTAACCGCTGCCGCCCTGACAAATCAGACAGCAGCACCATGCTGACCTTTAGCAGAATTTGATTTGGACTCCTTATCACATATTACTCACACACACACACACACGTTAATAAGAAAATATAAACTCAGCACTGAGGCCTGAGTGCTGCATTAAACTTTGGTGGCCTGAGTAAATAAATAATAATAAACGTATGACTGAGCTGTAATTAGGCAGCGTTGCTGCTAAGTGTTTGGGTTTGAATATTTACAAAGACCGAAGCCTCACGCATGACAATTATGAACCAGCTCATACCTCGTACCGAGTTATGATGCTCGGACTTTCTGTTCTGTCAGAAGTAGTTCTGTTTAATCGTTGCTTAATGAAGCTCTGTCTCTCTTCATGTGCTACGGTACAATACTGCACCTAAAAACGAAGAAAATCTTCATTTGCTCTGCCTTCATCTGTTAATGATATCCTGGATAATTTCGTACAAAACCACAGCTTATGCCTCCAGTCAGAACTGAAAATCAAAAGAAATGGAAAGAAACGATTTCTCTGGAAATACAAACGCTTCTTTTTTCAGCTGTCGATGGTATAATAAACTGAACCATTAACCCCTCACTCGAATCATAGGTGCTTTAGGAAAAGACGTGAATTTCCTGCTAATTTCCAGTAAAGCACTGTGGCCATGACAATCTGAGTTACGTTTGTTTTAAAGCTGCACTGTTGCTGCCGTGCCTGTTTTCAGACTTGCAAATGATCAGCAGAGTTGTCTGTGTGTTAAAATCCTCTACCTGAGAGGAACTTAACAATAATTAACCGCTTGCTGTTCACACGGCCGTCTCCTACAGCTTTCAAAACCACTTCATTTTAACCACTGCTTAACAAATACAACTGTTCTGTCATCTTTAACTACAGACCGATTTCCTACCATCATTGTTCTTTTAATAAATAATCACAGATTAACACAAACACACTAACAGTGAGTCTGAAGTTCTCAAAGATCAAAACAAAAATGAAATCCTTGCTAGCAGAACGAAACCCGAGGAACAATCACATGAAATTATTCTCACTCGACTCCACACAAAATTATTCCAGATCGATTTTTCTTCCTCACTGATCTGTGTTTGTCCAGTGCTATTAATTGGAAACCCCAATTTAAAAAAAACATCTTTAATAATCACACGTTTCAGTTTGTGGAACTTTTTTAATGAACAACTGTGTGCAGAAAAAAAAAAGCTTTAAATAAGTATGCAGTGCACATGAAATACATGTGCACGTGCACGGGACTCTCCAGAGACATGACAGCTGACATTAAACACTGAAACTCTAAGCTTTAATATTGCTTCATCCAGAGTCCTGATATTGTATAAAGTCAATGTAATATAAGCAAAAACTCTCTCAGTGTCAGTCCAGGTATAAGAATAAACATTTCTATAAGCACACATGGTTAGGGTCATGTGTATGCGTGTCTATGGCACTCTCTACTTTAGGCTGCACGGTGACTCATAACAGCCGGTAGCTCTGCGTGTTTGATTTGGTGGATTTTTTTATACTGGATGTTGTTCCAGAAAGATCCAAGAATTTTTCTCCTGTCGGGACTGAACCGGACCCTTTGTGTTGTTTTTGCACCAGCCAGAAAACAATGTCGTCTAGAAACGAGGGCCAAAAGCTACGTGTTACACCATAACCTGAAGAAAACAAATTTTTATGTCACAGTATGAAAAGCAGAGCCACATGTATACCACCTCCAACATATCTGATTTTGTTTGCTAACATGCAACAAATATTTGTGTTACTTAACAAACCATGAAACATAAAGTATTTGTATTCTTTTCCATGAGCAGAGCCACAGAGGCAGCAAATATAACCTTATTAATAATAATGAGAATCAGCTCATTCATCTCTTTTAGCTCTCGCATAAATAAGACCGTCATATTAAATTAATTTAAAAACGGTGCACAGAAATCTGCTTCGATCTTGAACTGCAAAAGTATTTCACAATGAGAAAAACACACTTTTCTCTGAGAATACACTTAATTTGAAGAACAATCCTGTTTTTTTCATGTCATAAATTGGAGTAATAACAATGGCCTGCTGCTCAGGAAGAAGACAGAGGAAAAAGCAAAGAAAGGATGAGCTTAAACTGCGGTTCCACTCTCCAGAAAGTCATTAGGTCAGAGAAGTGTGGAGGATGTTCGGCAAGGGGCCTTCAATAATGAAGAGCTTGTTTCCACAGGGAAACATTGCCTGCAGCGTACATTCACACTTTGGCAACTATGGAAATGAAAGATTTTGAGGTGCAGAAAGGTCTCAGCGTGATGCTGGGAGAAGCTGGCTGTCTAAGACTCCTTAAATTGGTAGTTGTTTGATTTGGCAGACGGAATTTTAAACTCCGTGTACACAGCTTATACTAGTTATAAAAGTATAACAACAAAAACAAAACACAGCGATCACTGTGCAGTAAAATAAGGTTTTTATATTGTATGACGATGAGGCTACAGGACACTAAAATCCTGGGCAGACTTGCAGCCTTAACACTAAGAATACAGATTTAAGCAATGCTAGCAGAGCAGACTCCCTGGCTGTGCTCATGTGGCACGGCATAGTCTCAAACCCAATCATACGCACCCTTCAAACTGTCCATTCAGCTATCAGGCTGGCCCTGCAATATTATCAACCTAGCAAAGTATTCAAATCTGCAAAAATATCAGTGTTTGTTGTATTTTTGTCTCAGTTTTGATACTGATGTTGCACACTCTCTCCCAGCTGTAATACATAATATGAGTTATTATCTAAAGTAATCAGACCAGACATCTTTTCCTTTTGTATCTGTTCACTGTGTGGAACTGACTGCTTCATATTCTATGATATAACAAAATGCACACAACATCATGTTTGCATGCAAGTGAAAAACTACAATAACACTGAGTGAGAAACTTTCAAAGTACTTCATGGTTGCAAATATGATCATACTGCCTGAAAGTCAAGAGACTAAAGAGATGATTACCGTGACCTTGGTTTTATAAGGTCACACAATGTGACTGCTGGGAGGTAGTGAAAATGTACACTTTATTTTTGTAGCCATTTAACAAAAGAGATCAAACGAGTCACTGCGGTGGAGGAGGACATGGAGAGTGATAGCAGAGGGTGAGGTGGAGCTACATGATAAAGCAGAAGGACAGCAGTGCTACCTGTTCTCTGTGTCCGGTCCTCAGTAAATCCTGACTGCACAGAATCAGTCTCTCTATTTAACCTGTAGCAGGAACAAATAAGTCCTTTACTGTCAGATTATAGCTGATATAATGTCCTTAATTTTTAAACTTACCAATGCAGTCTGCCACATTTTTCAGACATTGTCCAGGTTACCTGTGGCAAGTTGAGTTGTGGAAAAGACATCATCCTGGTGCCTCCTTAGGGATACTGTAACCTCAGCGATAAGCAACATGTCCTGTGTGAGTATTGTCTGGGGCAGACAGATGCTGGAGCATGACCTCTGATAACTTTGTCAGGAAGCCTAGCGTGATGGCAGATAAATCGAAAACCGGTGCACTCAGAACACAGGCTGCCCAGAAATGTCTCCGCAAAGTTCATTTTTAGATTCTAGCTACTACATCAGAGACTACAGGGAGCTGATACGCCTTGTCCTGACCAGCTGCTATGAGTGTTGAATCAGAGCAGTGTGGTAAATATGAGTCAGACATGAAAATGTTGGTTAGCTGAACAAGACTAAGGTCAAGAGGAGACCATCTAAAAATGAGAACTGTCATGTCAAGTTCGCCAAAACTGATGATGACAGCCCTTGAAGATGCTCTTTTATTAAGACTGTTTATTTTTAGAAACCTTTTTTTTTTTCCTCCCCAAACTACTGTAGTCGATTTCAAGGAGCTTCAGAGAAAAGCCCTGACACACCTGTCAGGAAGACGTACTTGTCAAGGCACTTAATGTGCTGCAGTGGTGAGCTCCATCTCCAGAGAGGTCGTTTAGTTATGGAAGCTACGCTTCAGGTAATTTCTACTTCTGCATAAAAGATTAGGAGACGAGTCACATAGCCAATTACTGTCATTACAGTGTCTCGTGACATTAATTCACACAAGACAGAGCAATCTTGATTGTTGTACAATCTCAAAGGCTAATAACAGGGGGCAAAATGTAATTGCTTTCATCTGATGAGCCAAACTCACGAGCCACGAGATGAGACGCTCTAAGAACAATCACCGCTAAATCTACAGTCTGTCATATAAGTTAACTTTGGGCTTCTGGATTTACCGCTCTGGAGTGAAGTGAAAATGTAAATGTGGAGGCAGATTTATAGAATTACGAGTGTTAGTGATAGTGATGTGTACAATAAACCAACATGGGAATTAGAAAAAATACAGTTTGTTCTTAAGAGTAGGCTTTCCTTACTCACTGAAGATGACTATTTGAACAGCTATTTAATCAGTTAGTTGATTAACAGAAATCTAATAAACAATCATTTTGATTGGTGATTAATCAAACCAGTAAAGCTGATGATCCATTTTCAGTTTTGAGGATTTGCTGCTTTTATTGTGATCAAACACAGAGTATCTTTGGATTTGGACTAATCATTGAAGAAACTGTGCTTTGATTAAAACACACAATAAGTCCTCTAAAAATAAATTCCCTCCAATGCATATTCATCATTACTGAACATTTTTATGCTTAAAGCTGCAGGTATGAATTATGCTTGGGTAAAATGCAGCTCCAGGATGGCCTGTGCACTTTGAGAGTGTGTAAGGTTAGAGCGCCTACAGTCTGCTTTCTATTTACGCTGCGTCGTTCATGTTGTTCATTATCCTCAATAAGTCTGCGTGTCAGAGGTTTGTGCAGTACGTGTGCACAAGGCTCAGGTTCATCATCATATGCTCCGGTCTGAGGAAAACTCTGGTACAATTGTATAAGCAGGTTAAGTAATTTTGTTTTAATCACAGAGTCTTTCCTGTTACTTTCTGATGTTATCAGTTTCACTTAAGCTAGTTTATGAAGACAAATGATTTTATAATGTAAATGCAGTAACCAAAGACGAGAAGATGCCGTAAAAGCCACCTGAGGGAAGATCCCCACACTTTAACAAGGTCAGGAGTCCAACTGTGTGCTTCACTCTCTCTCCTCAAAGATGAGCTCTGATAACGAGAAGAGATATGAAAAAAAAGCATCAGCAGTAATTGCTGTTTGCACATCAGTTTACGTCTGAAGAAAGAAAACACAGAACATCACCTATTTCAACAATGATAACACCCATGTCACCAAACGAGCCTCCTGCAGTCTGCTGCTTTGAGCGAGTCCCCGTGAGCAACATAAACGGCTCCTCCACACGAAGGCGTCCGATGCCCGACAGCGACAAACATTTCACAGGCAATGTGCCACTTTCTCATCGCAGTGTTACGTCCCTAAAATACTTCCTAATTTTAAAAGCAGAACGAGAGAGAAGGTGGACAGAAATAATAGAGAGACATATTAATACAATAATAACCCTCCACTGAGTTTGATGAGACCATCAGAGTAATCATTTTAATTGTACTGTACTCTAATCACAAACTGAATGAAAGAGTCACATTTTTGATCACTACAAACAAAAATTAAAAATTTGTAAAGTTAAAGTATCCGACCATGACGATGCATAGAGTCAATTTAGGACTCGCCTGTTTTTTTGTATCCATATTCACTGGAATCAATCACACAAAGCCAGAGAGGGTAAAACATACATCACACACACACACACACACACACACACACACACACACACACACACACACACACACACACACACACACACACACACACATCAATTTTCCATCTTTATCAAACACCAAATATTTGGATTTCCTCTCAAAAGAAGGAACAGATTCACAGATATGTGAATTACAGTCACAGACAAACCTCCACTTCGGCTGTGCTTTGCATAAAGTGTTAGTGTTTTAATATTAGTAATAAAGTGTTTTATGAAGGTTTTTCATTGACGTTCCTGCCAGAAGGAAATTGGACTGAAGTATCAACACTTCTGTATGTTTCTGATCTGGGTTTAGCTAAAGGACACAGAGAAACCGTTCTTTGTGAAATCAGTGGTGAGTGCTAATTAATTCTGTTAGCTAGATATCCAATGTTTCAGGGTCACTGCAGTCAGCACTCTTGGGCACTGGTGACAAGACAGTAATACTTTAGATTAGAGGACAAATCAAATCTTATTTCCAGTGTTGGAGGATGTATTGGTGCAGTTTGGCCGCTGAGCTTGTATTCCAGGGTTTGGAGATGAGTGTTTGTGTCTGTGCTTTACAAGCCGCTCCACAGCGCCATCGCTTTAACAACTATTCAGGCTAAACAAACGTAGCATCAGGAAAAGCCTTGATTTGATTTATGCCCATAAGTATTTCTATAATAATGTGATGCAACATGAAAACTATGAATTTCCAGAATTAATACCAGAATTTGGAGTTGAGGAAACTTGACGACTGAGCACGGCTCCCCATGAGGACCCGAACATGACCACCCTGCACACTTTGGCCACGTTGGTCTCTGAGAGCCTCATATTTCCAGCTAGGACACACGAGGTGAGGAGGACTGGAGTGCGAGATATAAAAGCTTTGGAGGCAGAGGTAGACCTGCTGCTGGACATTTTTGGATGGTTTGTGTGTATTTGCTGAAAGTCAACCCACTGTCAATGCTAGTCCCAAGGTAGTTAAAGCTGCTAACACACTACACTGTGTCTGTGAGACAGGGTCATCCCGTCTCAGAGTCTATGAGACGCTTCTTCGTCTTCACGTACTTAAGGTGTGATACAGAGGACGGGGAAATAACACACTACAAAGCACCAGTTTCTTCACAATCGCAGGATACACAAGCGTAAAAAACAGAGGTCATGTGCCCCCCCCCTCCTCAGGAACCTCTGTGACTGTAACAAAGCAAAGGGTTTATTACTTCGTGTCATGACCACGACACCAACATAATGCTTCTCCAGTCGCCTCCTCTGACATGATCGCGTGCTGTCAGTGAATGAATTCCACCTTTTTAATGCTCCATCATCAACACACTCACACGCGTTTTCTACACAAACACGTTTATTTCTTAGTTCTTCTCATTTAAATATGATTTCACTCGGTCACCGCGCTGATAAAACATGAACTTAGCTCTTGGTTATTTTTGTTTGAAGTCTGGATGATTGTCATTTTGAAAGTGGTTTGCATTTCCTAACAGGTCCACATTTAAAAGGTTTGGTGGAGCAGAGTCCCTGAACTGATTCTAGGTGTGAATAAGACGTGTGAGTGCGATTGCCTGTGTTATCGTATGACAGAGCTGGTTTTTGTTTCTCTGCTTCTTGAGTAATGTGCGTTGATGTGTTCTGTCACTGAAGAAGGATCCATCCTCCAGCTCAAGCTCTGTGCATGTTTTATATCTTGAAAAAAAAGAGCAAATTTTAACGATTATTTATCGTCATCTGTGGACAAAATTTCTTTACCATATCACAGACGTTCGTACTGACACAACCCACATCCTAAGGATCGAGAGAATACTTCAATCATCTTAAAGGTTGTGAGAGCATGCCTAATATCTCTCCTGGTTTGATGATTATTCACGACTGTGTTTTCTTGTCCTTGGTAAAAAATTAAAAAAGAAGTGCATTCTTCACAAAATCATTTCCAAACAATTTCACAGCTTCTCATTCTTTGTCTTAAATTTCTCATGCAGACTGTTGGTAAAACACTTAGCGCGCCATAACTTATTAAAAACTGCAGGTTTTTGCACCATATGCATGTAAAATTTAGGCAAAGCTAACACGAAACAGAAAGGTGTAAGAAATCTAAAAGCTATCAGCAAAAAAAATCCAATTATTTTTCAGGAAAAAAAAAATGTTTGCACTAAACTTCAATTGTTGACGTGAACAAGGCCACAGAAGCAATCATAGGAACGTGCTTTCTAAGAGAAACATATTAAATCTCAGTAAGTCCAGAAGGGTTTTTATTTCTCTGGGGTTTTGTTCTTGGCATTGACTGTTTCAGAAACAAGTGGCCCTTATCAGGCACTGAGCAGCGAGAGATACCTGTGACAGCCGACATTTTTGAGGCCCAAGTGCTTAATCTCTGGTCTCTGCTCCGGAGCAGTGAGACACATCACTAGAGCAAGGAGGGAGTGACTGCGTGCATCTCAAACCAGCTGACACAAGAAATGGAAAAAAAACACCCTGCATGAGCTCGAGAGCACTCGTCTAATCGTATCAAAGACTTCTACAAACAAACATGGGTGAACTGTGATTGATGGGAGCGCAGTTAATAGGTCTCCCAATCCAACGCTGTGAGAGAAAGGAGGGTGCCAGAGACCAGAGATCAATAGCAACTCGGAAGCATGTTAGGGGATCATACTGAATCAGATTGATGACAGCTGGTGGTGATGTATTTGGCAATCTAATTTTAACACAAAGTAACTCAGTGATAGTGCTGCCACAAAACTGAACTCAATCCTTGCGGGCCAACAGTATCACAGCTGTAGAGAGACACCGACTCGTGCTGCAGGTGGAGGTAGGGGCAGCAGCACTGTTTTATCTTTGATTTTCAATTCGTGCTCCGCGCCATTAAAGTGCATTAAATTATTCACACTTTGTGGCAATCTCACAAATATTTTAGTCCCAAAAAGCTCTTTCGGTGCAGTGCAGAGCTTGGACATACACGCCAAACCGACAGGGAAAAAATCTGACTTGTACATATCCTAAATGCAGGCCCACGATTTTTACCGGCTGCACATTTGATGTAGCCACTCACGGCTTTGCACACAGGCGTGAAAACGACGCCAATAATTTCCTTTTCTATCCTCCATCTAACTGGATTGAAGCATAGTGAGCTCTGCCAGGGAAGGCAGCCACAACACAGACAGGGCATAGACATTCATTGTAGACAGGCTTAATTTGTGTATATGCATGTGCTTCTCCAAGTGCTGGCATGTTTGTGTGTGTGTTTGCCTTTGCTGAGCTCGTACGCTAATCAAGAAACCATAAATACCGGGTGCCCTATGTAAATGTCTCACACTGTGCACTGTCCTGGATCGTCACTAAAGATCATTTAATTCTCCGTATTCATTAATGGCTATGCTACAGGTCTTTAAGGCAATGGGTTGTGAAAATGACTGAAAAACAAATCAGGCAAAAGACAAAATATCATCTGGTTAGCTGTTTCTGCATAAGCATTTTATGTTTAAAGCCATAAAGGAGAAATATGGATTATTGCAGAGGTATAAAATGAAACACCTCAGTGGTTCAATATTTCTTAATTACTCTATGTGCCAATTTCTCTTTTAAGAAGGACACAGCGCAGCATCACCAACTGGCCTTAGGTTTGTCTGCTGAATGAAGCTTGTTGGGGGATGGATGAATCCCTCCCCTGTTCTGGTTTTCTGAGCCAAGTCTGCATGATGGGGCCCTGAGCCTTCGGCCTGTGCCAGGTGGCAGCTGGGAGAGAGAGTCCCCAGCCAGGCCTCAGCAGCCCTCTCTCTGGTCCTCTGGCCGCCGCCGCTGCCACTCGCCGAGCTCGACACCAACTCTACTGACCTACAGATTGGTCGGGAGTACTGGTGTTGACCCTTTTTCCAGATTTCATTTTCTGTGTCTGAAATAAATTCTTTGTGCAGAACATTTTTTTAAGACACGGTGAAGCGCTGTTCTTCGGTCTATTCCAGAGTCGTCATGAAAGTAGGATCCAAACTTGATACCGACACCCGGAAAATATTCAGTACTATTTTCAAAACCATGAAAGTTAATCAGCCTTTCTAAAAATAAAGATTATAATAATACTGGTCTGAGTAAATGTATTCATCTACAGCCATTTGTGCTGGTTTGGCACTGGTTACACTGCTGATCAGATGGAGCTGCTAAGGTAAGCTGCCACTGTTTCTGTCTAGTGGTCAGCTGAGTAGCTTCAACGCTAGCATCGTAATGCTAGCATATTGATTAAACAGATGGCTGAAACAGCCACCGGGTAACTGGCATGTACCACCCAGGTTAACATTTATGACAACTGTTCAATATTTTGGTGCAGTTGAAACGGGAGCTTTACCGACCTCATGTTGCTGCACCACTCTTCATGTGTTCAGCTGCTAGTGAGGGGAGGGGCTGCTCACATGCCTGCATGCAGCAGTGATGTGAGAAGAAATGTTGTTTTTTATTTTAACTTTAAAAAAATTATGTCAAGGCTTCCACACAGCTGTGTTAAGTAACACTAAAGAAACTGTCTGTTTGACGCTTATTTAACTTTTACTAAAACATTGAACTGACTCAGAGAAAAGCTGTTAAGTTAACCTGCACTAAAAGAAAATGAAATATCACTATTGTTGGTTTTAAATATTCCTCTTTAGTGTACTTACCAAACAAATCAATTTTTTAAGATTACTTGAGTCATGTCTGGTATTTCAATGAAATACTCTGTTTTTGCAAGTCAATTCAATACCTCTTTGTTTAGTAATTTCAACATTTTAGAGTAAAACAGTGAATTTCACAGGAGTTCTCTCACCCCTTTTCACTCAGTTATTTAATTCTGAGTTATTTTAATCTTTGGCTCTTTTCTCCTTCCCCTCACTCCCATCCGGTCACGGCAGATGGCCCCGCCCCTCCCTGAGCCTGGTTCTGTCGGAGGTTTCTTCCTGTTAAAGGTGAGTTTTTCCTTCCCACTGTCCAAAGTGCTTGCTCATACGGGGTCGTCTGATTGCTGGGGTTTCTATGTATTATTGTAGGTCTTTACCTCACAAAATTAGACATTTTTTGCACTATATAAAATTAAACTAAATTGAGTTGCTTAACACAGTTGGATAGAACTACTTGACTTTTTTCAGTAAATCCAAATCCATTTTTTTGAGTGTTCAGTTTTTAATTGAAATAATATAAATGACACTAATATATTAAAGAATACATAATTTGTTCAGCAAATTCTTCAGTAATTCAGTACTGTTACAAATGAATTTCATATCTGATAATAATTTGTCATTTTTAGAATAGAATAGATATAATATTTCAGTCTAAATTTGTATTTTTTATTTTGACAAACCTACTCTGTACATGCTTTCATGTATCCACAGTACTAAAAGATACTACATTTTTATAATTTTGGTATCGAAATATACTGTAAATAGCAGTTCTGGTGACATGCTTAGTCTGTTAATGTCTGATATGGTATTAACATGAAAAAGAAGTATTCTCTGCACAGTGATAAATCAAATCGTAAATCTTGTTGAAGCTGTTTGTTAACCAGGAGATCATATTATTAAATATTATTCACATTACAAGTGAATAATTCAGAAAAGATTGCACCACAAATATGCCAACATCTGCAAGCAACAGTGACAGAGCTCTCCATACAAGGTGAATGCTCTCGTCTGTAAGACCTCAAACATACAAAAAATAAAATAGTTTTTACAATAAAAAAGTTCAACATCATCTTAAATAGTTTGTAATACTAAGAACATTTTCTGTATCAATTTGTCATTTCTGGATACATGATGTGCAATATATAGCTGTTAGCTAACAGCATGCCAATAGTCAATCAGAGAGCTTTGTTTTTATCTATAACACAAATCAGTGACAATAATATTAGCCTGTCAAGTGTCGGGTTAAGCTAGTGATGCTGACGGGTCTTTCCTCCGTCATATTTGAGCAGCGCTCCACATACATCCTCTGTATTGAAAGGTCCCAGTTATATCTCAGCACTGAGGGAAAGGTTTGTCTCATGCACTCGTTTTTTCATGCATTTTGCCAAATTATGTCAAACGAACAAAGCACGCTGTCGGTTCCTGTAGGCCCGTCTAGACATAATGGAGGAACTCGATGATGGCAACAGTATGATTTACAGCGTAAGAATCCTCCGCTGCTACATTGAACGTCTGTACATGCTGAGCACACAATTGTATCTCCTCGGGGTGCTGCCTCCATCCAGCTAACTGTTCACCCTTTCAAACTGACAGACATACTTTTAGCCTGCGATGGAGGCACTTTTCACCCCTTAGGATACCTCAAGAAAGATGTTTGCTTAACTCAGACCTTGAGCTTCACACTCAGCTGCATACTAACTTTAACCTTTACTATACAGCTAGTCAAAGCTACACATCCCTGTTTCATTGTTCATTTTAGCAGATGGTCTCATTGGTGCATAGAATTTGTTTTTACATTTCTAAAGTACATTACCTCACCCTTACATTTCATTTTATGATGTGTTCTATCGTGTCTGTCACCTACTGATGACCTCATACTTAACTCGACTTATGAGAGCAGCAGCGTATCCCACTACTGCTCTTATGAGCCCTATTTTCATTAGCATATTTGGCAATAAAACAGTAATGCTTTCCTGCATTAATAATTCATTCAGAAGTTTTTTTTATAAGAGGAACCATATCTGTATACAGCTGAGTTAAGTTCTTAGATTCAACGCCAGCATCATGGGATTTCTCTAAAGACAAACTTGCTGATTCAATATTCACCTTTTAAATTATGTAACATTTTGGAAAAATCTAATATCAAACCCCATGCCACCCACATAATTAAGTCTTCCCAGAACATTAACCAAAACAGATCATGTGGGTCAGAAATCTAGCTCCTCCTCCCATTGATAATCAATGCTACAAGTCAATTTACAGCCAGTGGCTTCCACAACCTGAGCCCACTGCATTACTTATTCAATTGTAGCCCATTAAGACTGTGAGAGCTGATATTAAAGGTGACACGAGCAAAAATCTAACAGCTTCCTTCAATAACTTTGTTCCATACGAGGCAGTCCAGCCCCACCTTCATACTCCACGCCATAATGAGGCGTGCGGATCACTGAATTCGACTGTAGCTCGAGGCCATGCTTCACCTCTGCCCTGAGATAGATGTAAGAGCTCAATGACAGCAGCACTTAGCTGACATCACCAGATAGATGTGTCAGCTGTTTCAATGTCTTTACATAGCTCATAAAAGACTGAATGCCACCCTGCAAAAGTGCAGTCTAAGCACTTGCCTCAAACAAACCTCAGAAATCCTGCCACGACTACTATGATGTTTAGAGGACTTCTGGGAGGAAAAGGAAAATACCGAGGTTTAGAAGAAGTGCTCATATATAACTGGATCTGACCTTCCGCAGATGTAACAAGCTGACAGGCTTTTTCTGACAACTTGTCTGGTTTTCTAGCCAAGACAAACCTATGAAGCAATACTTAACAAAAAGCACCTGAAGCACAACTCATGGATGCCAATAACAACACCAGCCAGTACCACTTCACCACTTCACAAATGTCTCCAGGCTAACAGAGCGCAGGCTAATGCATTCGACAGCACACTGCGTCTGTGTTTATGTTTTTACCAGTATGATTTCTTAAATCATCAGAGCAGTCAGGTGATTGCAGGTTATTTTCAGTCCTTAAGATCCCCGCTTGCTGAGGTTCACGCTTTTGCTGCCTTGTCAAAACAGGATGTGGACAGAAAATTGAGCTACAAAGGAGCCCTCGCAGCTGGAGGCCTCTTCTAGTGTTAATGGTTTCCAGAAAAAGACGTAAAGCAGCTATGAAAACAGAATTCAGTCCAACCTTTGAAGGTCAGCTGCTAGTCTCTATCCAATATTTCTCTCCTAAAAACAACACCCTGATCTTCATATAACACCAGCTTCCAGAACACCAACAAGGATATGGAACATGTCTGTTTATTTTGTTTGTTTGTTTAGAGGTGCTAAAACCAAGTGATTTACATAATATCCATTTATAAAGTCCACTCACAATTTACTGTGTACTAGCTGTCTATTAAATGAGTAAGGGTACAAAGGCGACATTAAGCAGGGCGGACATTTTTCAAACAGTTCCTGTAACCCTACATTATTTTAACCCTCGGCTTCCTGTCACAGTCGCTCCTACCGCTACAGCCAAATCAGCCCCTTCAGGTTGGACTCCGTCATTTCTGCTTCTGAGATGTGTTGCTATCCTCGCCACGTGTACCTGTCTGCCCACCTTCATGTGTGAATTTTCAATATTAAACTGTTCCCTCCTGCAAGGTTGCTTTTTGCACTCAGGTTCTCCTCCCCGCCTCTGTCTTTGTTAGCACAGTTACAGATGAAGTTTGTACATCACACTTTCAGTCTCAAGTTTATTTTTGTGAACTCTGGAATTGCTAATCAGTCCCGGAGCCTTCCTCTGCTCCGATTTGTACCTGAGCAGGAGCGGATTCCTGAGGTTACTGATATGTTTGTGTGGTTTAGCAAATGGCCTCTGCATAATCCTACGAGGTCTAGCAGAGCAGCTCGAAATGAGTCGTGCAATTCGACGTGAAAACGTTTCAGTAACAACTGCAGGTAGCAGTGCTTACATCAGCCTCCTCTTTTGGCGCTCTCTACAGGCCAGCTTGCCGTACGCGGTCTTCTTTGGCAGACTCTCTTGTGGCTTCTCGTACCTTAACCATCTCAGCTGAGCTGTCATGATCGGAGCATTAATACTGGCCACTTCTGCCTGCTTCAGCACTTCAGAGTCAGGAACTTTGTCTCATCATCTTAAGCCCACGATGCTCCCTGAGAGTCACCTCAGGCAGTGGAGGTGAAAACAGTTCAGCATTTTGGAGCGATGACTATCAGTCTCACATGCATACAGAAAAGATGAGAGGAGTGCAGCTTTACACGCTTTCAGCTTCGTTTCTGAGTCATTCGCTGTTCGTATCGACCCGTCAGCCTGACAAAAGCTGCGCCTGCCTGCACAGTTGATGCAGCACGCTGTGGCTTTAACTGTTTAGAGTAGAATAATAGAATTAGAGTCATTCTAAACACTAAAAGTTAAAAAGTAAAAAATATATTGTAGCATAAGTTTGTATATTCATAGTTGCAGTAATATTTTAAAATGTACCAGAAGGAAGAAAAAAACAGTTTCCTAATTTTTTTCTGAATAAATAAAAATATATTACAATAATTTAATAATGAGAACATACTTAAAAGGATGCCAAAGACATGCTTTTGTTTCTCAAATGGTCCAAAAATGTTAAAATTATCCTGCATTTCTTACAGTGTGCCCTTTAGCACTATATTCATCCTGGCAGGCAGTGTTTGGTGTAGTCCACATGTTTTATGTCTTTATTGTCCAATGATGAGTGTTTAGACAGTAACATTTCAGGAGCTCACAACTGAGAAAATCTACAAACTCATTATCTCTGCTGGCCAACGTGCTGCACATAATGCAGACGCTGAACGACTTCTCCCTCATCGTGATTCTGGTGCTTGTCTTTGCACACATACACACACGGGCACTTACATACACTTCTGCGATGGTATCTGGCTATCTCACTTAATTAGCCTCTAAAGGCAGCCTTCCTCGTATTAGTGGATGTGCCTTGCACTATACTATCGTCTCTTAAATAGGGTATACATTACAAACAACCTTGAACTGTTTGCGGCTGGTGATGCTTATCTGGTGCTGAGGTCACTGCATGGCATCCAGGTTTTTGGTTTTTTTTAGAAATTAAATAAACAGGTAGTGCTGCGGTGTGTCCAAATTTCCAAGTCTGTCCTTTTGTTAGATGAGCAGCGTACTGCCACACCAGCCGATCAGGTCAGTCTGCTCAATGTTAGATGGGCATGAGCGATAAAAGGGGAAAAACAAGGTGGAAGCATTTCAAAGAGCCCGTGCCATTGTAGGAATGATTCTGGAAATGCCTTTTATTCATGCAGAGAAAACCACGGGCTCACTACTTGGCATTCAAAGTAACAACGCTGCTACCACAAAGCAAATTAATTTCAGACTAATTAGGATAAAAACCAGCTTTGGTGTTGAAAGAAAAATGAAACGCTATTATCATTACCGTCCATTTAGACACAGCTACAAGAGCTCCCATTTATCCTGGGTACAAATGGAGCAGGACAGCACACAGAGATACAGGGTCCAACTTTCCAACTCGGATTTATCTGAAAGTAAATTTGGAACCTTTGTGTCTGTGAGTCCGCCCCATCCTATCTGCTGTCCTTCTAAATACTGTTATAGCAGCTCGATGAGCCATTATGATACCTGTTTTTACTCTGATTCAAGCCACACCTCCACCCTCACAGAGCAGGAGGCAGAGAAAGGTAGCTGGTTTTTTGTTGGTTTTGGTGATTTACAGTGATTGGAAGGCAGGCTCCTGAGTCTCCTTCGTGAAGGTTTCACAACAAGCAAAGCAGCCCTGACAAAGATTTCTCTGCTGGGGAACAGAAAGTGGGAGAACTGTGAAGCAATCATGTCCACTGACAACAAATCAATGGGCATGCATACATGTTCCTTACAACTGCATGTTACACTTACCACAGTTTGTCTTTGAGGGACGATTAATGCAATCAGCCCATGACTCAACATGTAAGTACTGAAATGGGAGTTTTGAAAGGTTCACAGTAAAAGTTGATGTTTGACTATAAGGATAACTGCTTCAATTCAATTCAGTTTTATTTTATACTGTAAGGTAGACCCTACAATAATACATGCAAACTACTAAATCACAAATGTACATATTTTGTGTAATTGAAAAGCCCGCTGATAACCTCCTTTGGGTTTCATAAATTCTCCATCCTTGCATACTCCCAATAAATTCCTGTCTATGAATGCAGCTGTTTAAAAAAATAGCACGAGCCTAATATGCGCTTTAACTCGATAAAATCCTGACAGTGCCTGCTCGGTGAAGCTTCGTTCCTCTCGGGGATCCTGCTCTGTGCCTCGGATTTTTAGATTTCCCGGAGCCTTTGTGGCGGAATTTAAATTCACCTCAAAATGATTTCCCGACATTACCCGAGCACGGAGCCACTGCACCGCGCACACCGCTGCGCGTTCGCACGGCACAGGTATACCGGAGAGACAGCACGCACTCCGGCACCGGGCTCGGCTCTGGTCACCTGCTGCATTGGAGGATAGCGCTGCTACGCACCTGCAGTCAGAGCCACCGAGTCTATCCCGGTATATCCACGGGAACGTTCCTGAAAATGCCCACGCGGGAAAGCGGTGCAACACGCACGCTCGGGGGGTCACCGCACAGGTGGTATCGTTATTTGTGGTCCAACAGCTGGGGGGGGGGGGGGGGGGCACATTACAGTGAAACATCCTCAATTACAACACACAGAGACGACTTAGTGAGGTATGCCACCGACCATCAACTCTCCATCGTTCAGAAACACGTTCACATCCAGCAGCTGCTGCCCGTCACGGCGCCCACACTGCACTAAAGGCGGCCCGCGCTGCCAAGTTTCACCGGACTGCGCATTCCCGGCGGCCCGGTGGCTCCTTACCTTTCTCCTCGTCCGACACCGTCGAGGGCTCGGCGCACGGAAATAATCCCGAGAACAGGGCTAGAAAGGCGAGTAGAAAAAACTCCGACATGTTTTCGGAGAGCGGGCTGTAAAGAGCCACGGTGCTTCTCCTGCTCCTGCTCCGGGTCCGGGTCCAGTCTCCCCCTCCACCACCACCCGGTTGTCGAGCGCCGTTATTCGGTGATGTCCAGCGGAACCAGTGCGCAGAACAGTGCAGCGCTCCTCCGGCTCCTCCACACACGCACACCGCCGCTTTTCAGAGCGAACAGACGCACCGGAGACGCCAGGAGAGAGGAGAGGACAGGAGAGGCGGGGTGGGGTGGGAGAGCAGGAGGATAAGGAATGAGTACGTTTCCTGTCTTTTCTCAGTGATTAAATGCCGTCAAGGTGGCGCAGCTCGCCTGAAATTAATCAAATCCGTTCGCTGTGCAGTCAGTGGAGTGGGTGGGTGTCAGCCTGAGGTCCAGGGGTGCAGAGGGGGTCCTTAAAAAGAAGAAAAAGTCAGAGGATGTAGGATGGGATGCGAGTAATCTCGTCAGACCAGTGTCTTCACTGCAAATACAGAGTTATGCAAAAGCACATCCAGGGAAAAAAGGTGCATGACTAAGAAGAAGAGCCTTTCTCAGGTGAAGGATCCAGAGTGACTGCACAGACACAGCTAAAACAAAAAGCTCTGAAGTACACGGAGACCACTGCAGTGAGGTGTTGTTTAGCATAGATCTAAGGCACAGGCACCTCGTTACTGTATATCACAGTGATTCAGGACTTACTCCGGCTTAATGTCAGAACGGACTCTCTGCTGGTCCTCTAATTTGGGACCAATTTGATGCATGTTAACAGTAATGTGTGATGTTACATTCCAGGCATGCATGGAGACTGATGCTTAGTAAAAGCAAGGCCGTGTGAAGAATAGCTACCAAACTTTCTGTGTTCATGTGATTTTATGTGTGTTCTTTGTTTTTCACAGTGAACTGACCGAACCGCCATTAGGTCAGACACTGCAGTCTCCCACACCTATCCTGTTCTCTCTCCTTGTATTCAGGCTGACAGGCCTATGATGGAAATTTTGGAGGAAGTTTGTTTTCAGCTCTAAAGTATGCAAATGTGCAGGTAGTTCTTATTTTAGCTCCTACAAGGTTAGGAAGTCCCAAAGAGCAATACCCGTTTTTAAAATCTTTATTTGTTCTCCTTTCAAGTTTCTCTAGAACTAAAAAATAATAATAATGAAAGAGATGCAATGAACAGGAAAACTGCAATGTGTGAACTACAGTAAGTCAAACCTCTCCAGTCTTTGCTGAAAGAAGCTTGAGATAATAAGCTTGAGAGGATAGCTGTATGTTTTTTAAATATCTTTTAGATTTGTTCCTGAGACTAAATGTTGGAATTAGTGAATAGATGTGTGATTTTATCCACCTTGCTGCTGTCTGCCGGTATACTGGCAGGAGTCGCAGAATCTCTGCTCCTGTTGTTTGGTATGGATGCTGCATCTGAGCTGACTGTGGGGGATTTCAGAGGAGCGGGGTGGTGTGGCATCGTGGAGAAGTGGTGGTGGTGGGAGAAAGAAAGACCACTGAATGAAGCACAAATCAGGACAAACCCAGAGTCAGGTGCAAAGGTGGCACTGTTTTACTGAAGGAGTACAGGAAGTTTATTTAGTTGTAGGTGGTGAGAATATATCAGCAGTGGGTACACATATTGTACTCATAGGTACTTCATTGTAGTGTGCCTAAACTGGCAAACAGAAGCAGATGCAGCAACTGATCCTTTTAACACTGAGCTCAGTAACTTTCTTGGAAAAAATCATGTTAAAAGCATTATTTGCATGAGCCGACGTGGACATAAGTCTTCAAAGTGCTCGGAGAAATCTGGCTGTGTAAGTAAGAGCTTGGTGAAGAGTGCCCACACAGCACAGCCTGATCACGAGACACTGTAGTGCAGCCACAACGCCTCACTGTGTAATTTTTATTCATTTACTGCATGTTGTGTAACACTGTGAGGAGCATGCACTGTTCACAGGTAACAGCTCTAATGCTAATCGTTAAAGGCTAGTGCTAACGAAGCCTACCTACCTCGTGACCCAATGCAGACAGAAAAAGTGCAAAGTTGTCCCCACATTTTCTCTTTTTCCAAATGCAAGTTACATCAAAACATATTTTTATTCAGTCAGTCATCCTGTCACACTGTTAAAAATCAAGCGTGATAATAAATGGTTGCATTACTAACATTAATGTGAGACAGTCTGTCCGAATTTATTAGTGAGCTGTCCAGAAGTCCGAGTCTGCAGTGTTGTTGTGTCACACTGCTAGCACTGCACAGTTTTCCAAACAGAGAGAAACACACGGATGAATAATTGTGGAAGATTTTTGTTTACTTCCATTTCTGAGAGCACTGCATCGTTCTTTCGGAATCGCAGCGGTGACATTTTGACTGAGCGGCTTCAACTTTTTCTGATGGCTATAAAGTGCTCTACTTGTGCTCTGAATGATTCATATGCGCCAACACTACAGCTGTGTTAGCTGGGAATATGCTGTACTTACCTGCCTCTTCATCTCACCTTTACCCTTAATTAGAAAGAGTCAACCATCTCTGCACAATCACACGAGCTTTAATGTAATGCCATTGTGGCAACGCGCCTGTCGATAGGGGTAATGCTCAGTGTGGTGCAGCAGGCTTGGCTCGAGTGCAGATGTGTCAGAGGGAATCGAGAGCTCGCGGCAGTTGCACTACTGAATGGCAGAGGCTGGGGCAGCCTAATAGGCCACTCATGCATAGCGTGTCACTCACTTGCAGTACAGGTCCTGACATACAGGGCTGGATGGAGCCTGTCCGCCTGTCACAAGTACACACAGACATGCAGCTACATAGTCGCACAGCCTGCAGCCCGCGTGACATCGGGGTCGTACATCTGTGTGAAGTGACACTCTGTGGGCTGTTTTGCCCTTGGAGCTCCTCTCACTGACTGTCATGAGTGATGGCACTGATGCTCGCCATGCCAGATCTCAGGCTGCGTTCAGCAGTACTTAGTGACTCTTGCTCTGGATGCCAGTGCCATTCTCCAAAATTAGCAGCCACTTTGACCCCGTTATAGTTGCAGGTTCAATACCAGGCTAATATCGCTGCCATTGTGGTTTTTACCTCAGCTCATACCGTCGGCGTCCTCCCAACCGCAAGATTCGGCTCAGAAGTCAAAAGCGATTTTCGAGAATGAGGAGTGAGTCGAGATCAGATGACAAATCGGTAACGACAGGCGTTTTGTTTCCTCTGACATTTATTAGTCGGAAAAGCAGGAAATGCACTGAACAGAGGTCGGTTCTGTCTTGTTGTGGAGGGTGAATGCAGTCTTCTGCCAGGACCATAAAGTGATGAGGATACACAGGTGCTCCCCGGGGTCTCGGTGCTTGTTAATCAAGCAGTGGGATGACAGGCCATTTTGCAGCATGAATCACAGCACTCTCATCATGCTGAAAATGACTTGCATTTTTTCTGGAAAGGTAAATGTGAATTGCACTTTTGTTGCACTCGGGGCAGTCAGTCACTCTAATGTGATCGCAGGTCTTTGTCATATGTGTGTGTTTCAGTGGGATATACCACCATCCGACTGATTTAGGAGTCTCAGTCACAGTCAGTTAGCCATAACTAAATCAATAGCATGCATTTGTTTTTCCTGCACCAAATACGGGCGCTTGTTCCTTTGCTAAACGGCCTGCTGTTCAGCAGCAAATGTTAATGTGAGCAAACGTGTTATTGCATACAAGCTGATTGTCCCTCTATGCAATTTCATGCGCATCTTCGGGGAGGGGGGCAACATCATACGTTTAATTCTCACAAATCCAGAGTTGCTGTGATGCCATTTCCTGGTGTTGCACTAAGCTGTTTGTGGAGCAGTTTCAACAAACCAATTTCAAGTTAATTCCCTTTGTGTGAGAGCTGAAAAACGGCTCCTGCAATCTGTATTCATTCATGAGTGAAGGAGAAACCCCGGCCCTGTAAGACAAGGATGGCGGGGCATGGGAGCTGTTTTGAAAATACTCTTGTTTGGGTTTTTTTTTTTCCTTTGGCTTATTATTAGATTTTGTTTAAATTTATTTTTGAAATTATACCAACACACTTTATCAACCTCAAGGGAAAACAAACAAGCAGACACTTGCTCACACACATTTAAAGATGCTCTGTTTTCCACAGCAGGCAGCGCACCGATGTCTAACTTACTACTGCCATCTAGGGATACACAGGAATCCTATTTGAGCGCTGCCACATTTGTGCGTCTCGCTCATCACAGTGGATAATCTATTTTAGAACTTTATGATTACTGACTAAAAAGAAAAAGCACGCTCATTGTTGGCCTATATATAAATAAAAATAGAAATAAAACCTCCCATTATTAAAAAAAAGAAAGGCCTTCACTGTCGACCAATTTCTTTGCAAAAATGCCCGACTGCTGTCTGTGTGTGACAGTTAAGTCTGTCTCCTTCGCATTATTTTCAGCTGGTTCCCAGTGGACGGCAGGGTTGGAGGAGCCACAACACAGACAGAGCAGCTCGCCATCTCTCTCTTCACACAGCTGGAACCCACTCCTACTGAATAATGAACTCAATCTCAGCCTTGCCTCGAGGGGGGGGCCTGAGAACCACCCTCAGCTTAGCAGAGGGTGCACGTGCACACACACAGGCACATGCCTGCACGTTCTTACTGTCACTCTCTCCTTCCACAAGTAGCTGTGTGAAAAATGCTCCACTGATTGGCAGCAGAGCAGAAAAAAACAGAGGGAAGTGCAGAGTCGGGAGACATCGAAGGATTGTGATGGTTTCGGCGTGGAGGAGGAAGATAGGGAGGCGGTACGAAGAAGGTTGCGGTGTGTGCGTCTGCGTGAGCTGGAGGAGTACAATAGCAGTTTCCGAGCGGTTCGACCCCCCGTACCTTTGAGGGTTCGCGTCAAGTGTTGCTACTGAGGAACGGGAAGATGGATCGGAAAAGGAGGGGCAGCAGTTGTGTGGTGCTGAGGACATAAGGGGTGAGATGAAAGAGACAGCCGCTGGATACCGAGCTAATGAATGGCCACACTTCCCATCGCTGATTGAGATTTAAGAGGTGTGGGTAGGGTAGAGCTGAAGGGGGTCAGCAGCAGCAGTGGTGAGTCAGCTGACCTTTCAAAAAGCCCTTCACCTCAACAGCCTCCACGCAGAGCCCATTAACCACAGAAATATGGCAGCTTCTGATTAGATCCGCCATAATTACCGAAGACGTTAATGAAATTTGTGGGCCGGTGCTCGTAGTATCTCAGAAAACAGAACGCACAACTTCAAAAAACACTGCTAGAGTGGCAATCTGTTCAGCGAGCATGAACATACACAGTCTGTTTGCTTGGCTCTGATAGTTCCTCTAAGTGTCCTGTGCTTGCTTGTTTTTATTTTTTTAACTTGGTGTGCAGCCATCCAGTGTCTCTAACTCATAGTGACAGATCCACTTCATGGTGCTTCTTTGCACAAGCTGTGGCAACAGGCCAACAGACGTGTACACACACACACACACACACACACATCTCCTCAGCAACATCTAAATAGGTAATTATCTGACTTGTAAGATGGGTGAGGTGGCAGCCAGTATGCTCCACGTGATGAGCCTAAAACGAAAGCCTCTACTCAGCAAAGGAATATTAATTGCCTTTTCCAAGTCAACAGGCAGAACAGAGAAGACAGCGCCAGAGGGAGGGAGGGAGGGAGTTGCCTATCAACAAGCAGTGACTACCAACTTCCCAGCAAGGTTACTGAATAGCATCATTGTTGTCGTCTCCTTGTCGAAGGGAACAGCACACCAATAATGTTGGCAGCCATGTCCCATGTCTGCTTTAAGGTTGCTTTGTGTGTGTCGTACCTGTGAAGACGTGACATATTTGTGCTGCTCTGAAGGTAAGAGGAAAAAGAACATAAAAAATAACAAGGAGAATAAGGCAGAGAGAAAATCTGCAGGTTTTTAATGGCGAAGCCACTTGGAGAGGAAATAATCCATTATCCTGCAGGTTTTTATCATACCTGTGTGAAGGGTCAGAAATTGGTTTCCTGTGATCAGCCAGGAAAATCAAATACAGCAGTGATCTGGATGGAAATTCCCACTACAAAGCTCCCAGGTGCTGACGTACTGACAGCCTCTTAATGAAGAATATTAGTGGTGCAGCAGGAACAGTGTCTTCTTTTTTTTGGGTTGGGGCTCATTGATATGCACCGTGGTTCTGTGCTGATAATTGCCTGCTGAGCTCCAGATCAATTCTGTAATTTGCTATCAAAACTCCATGATGTCATGTCTGTGCAGTCTTATCAGACTATCAGAAAAAAGAAAATGAAAAGCTGCAATAAAAAGGCAGATGGAAACTACAAAAAGCAGAGAGGAAACAAAACCAATCAGCCTAAAAACAAGGAAGTGAAACAGTTTGACCTCACAGTTTGCACAGACTGGAGCTGTTATAAGAACATATGAGCCAAAATGCTTCTGTCGTAATATTCATGTACAATCCAGTTAGAAAATAAAGGAAACACGGTGTCTTTGTAAGGTGTAGAGCCAGCGCATGGCCTGATGGGATCAAACACCATTTGTTCACAAGCTATTCCTTCATTAACGCTTTGATGCTGGTGCTGTAGCGTGATGGCTAACACGGTGGTTTTAAATCTCCCACAGGTGATCAGCTGAGTTCATATCTCGCTGCCACGAAGGCCATGGCATATGCCTCGCATCATTTTCATGCGCATCCGACCATTCTGTCAGCCCTTGTACCCAATCGCAGCTCTGATGGCATTGTCATCCTGAAATAGACCACTCCTTTCCATCAGGACTGCAATGTGAATCCAAAGCATGGCAGCAAAATGCCACCCACACCCGAGCAGAGATCACTGTATCCCCAGGGTCCAGGTTTCCTATTTTTCCCCTTCTCCACACAAGTACAGCAGAAGCCTGAACGGTCCCGGCACACTGTGAGATTGCAGTTTGCTTCACGCGTGGAATCGGACTGAGTTTAGCTGTTTTTACATAAAGTAATTAATTTAAATCTTCTTCTCACTAGTACATGCCCGTGCTACAGTTCGGCCAGTGATATTAGTCGACTGTTGCGTGGTTGCCAGGCTGATGTCACGATATACAGAAAGAATATTTTGTGAATGTAAATTAAATGTTACTGTCTTAAAATCAAAACAATAAGATGTTTTTATGAAGTGTTGTAGGTCCATAAATGCAACAAATGACTCATTTAAACCCATCTGCCGCTGGTTGCTAGGCAACACGATGACTTCCTGAAATTTGCTATGGATAAGAACCATCAAGGGCCTAAAATGAAGACTTAAGACTTAGAAGATGAAGATGCCAGCTCGTGTAGGAGTTCATGGGCAAAGACTAATACAAAGAATGTAAATACAGTTTTTACAATAATATAGCAAAATAATAGACAATAATAAATAAAATGAAACAAACTGAGGAGGAGAGAGCTTTGTTTTTGGACCAAAAGTGTTCCTACTGTAGCTCACTTCTGAATTATAGTTGTTGGGTTTTGGCACTTTGGTAGGGGGCCAGCAACTACATGGACAGCTGCTTAATTCAAGAGAATGAATTACATATGGTGACTTTCATGTCTCTGAGAGTATGCATATTTTTTTCAAATATGACCGACAGTCAGTGTTGGGAAGGTTACTTTTCAAATGTATTCCACTACAGATTACAGATTACATGCCCCAAAATGTATTCTGTAACGTATTCCGTTACGTTACTCAATGAGAGTAACATATTCTGAATACTTTGGATTACTTAATATATTATCATGCTGTTTACAACTACGTGAATGTACTATTGCTGTGATTTATTACTATTACTGAAGGTCCGCGGCTCCGAACCGTAGTAAAGGGACCTCTGGCTAATACGTCGGGTTCGTGTCGGGCTCGTAGCTGAAAACTAGCTTTACTTTGTTGTCTGGGTCAACTTTGCTAGCGAGAGACAGAGAGAGGCGTTGAAAGGCTGCTCCAACGGAACTTATTTTTTCCGGAGGAAAACACGAACACAGTGTACAGTCGAGTCTTAATAGCTTACTTACAACTGGGCTCGTCAGGCACTCTTCTTGGCTGCAGTGGTTATTATTATATTTACATGCTTCCAGCTCCCGTTTCTGCTCCGTGACAGCTCGTACTTTTCCTTTTTCTCCCTCCTCGCGCTCACAGACACATAACGTGTATGGCAGTCCATTCTCCCTGCAGCACGGACTACACTGCCCATCAGGCTACATGCTTTAGGGCTATGCCTGTAACACTCTGCCTATTAGCTTAGCACAACAACAACAACAAAAAGGTGCTCTGTCACCCAGGAAACACACAGTCGCAGAGAGCGCGCGTCATCCTGTAACCATGGCAACCGTAACGCTGCGCCTGGAACAACAGAGCGTAGCTGTCAAACAAACCCAAACAGTCCTGACCCGCGACAATATGAAACAGGAAAGTACCGCCGTGTAATCCATTTATTTCAACAAAGTAACTGTATTCTAAATACCACCTTTTTAAACGGTAACTGTAACGGAATACAGTTACTCATATTTTGTATTTTAAATACGTAACGGCGGTACATGTATTCCGTTACTCCCCAACACTACCGACAGTGACCGGAGAAAGTCGTGTATGTCTGTGCTAAAATTGCTCTGCGCTCTGTAATAATCTCTGCAGTCATTTTGTCACTGCAGACCGATTTATTTTGTCATAATGACGTACTTAATCCATCGTTTGTAAAAGATCATTGTGATACTGCAGTTTTATGTCCATATTCCAAACTAAATAAGGAAATTCTTCTGTACATGAGAATTTTTAAAGGCATGCTCATAGGTGGAAAAATCAAAAGGTGTTACTAATGACAAAAACAACTGCTCCAGCTTATTGAGGGTTCTCAGCATATTGAGCCATGACGGTGTGGAAATGGGCCAGCATACACAGAACTGACCTTAAAGCTGAAGCAGCAAAATGAATTCATAGACTGTTAGTTTGACTATTTACTCCTGTGGCCCGTCACATCAGTGAAACGAGCCTATGGACACGCTTACCTTATCAGACAGCAACCTCATACAGTAAGCAAGTATGTGCACAGCATCTAAGTCCTTTACAGTCCACTGTACCACTGTACAAATCTGCTTCTAAGTCCAACATAGATCTTAATGTAACAAAAAATAAAGTCAAATATTTCAATCCTTTTAAATTTATGATTTTGTGACAGTGCGTGGAAGCAGACTGTGTGGAGCGATGAGGTGGACCCAAGTGCAGACACGAGAGGCCAGATCGTAATCTTAACAGAATGCGAGCCATTTATTAAAGGCTGGTTTTGACAATACAAAACAGAGGACAAAGGCAAAACTAGACACTAACTGAAACTGGGTGAACTAAGGCTAAACATAAAAAACCCTGAACATGGACATGGACACCTGACAAGAAAAACCTGAACCGTGAAGACTGAAGGCACGAGCATAGCAGTACAGCAGACAATCGGACGAGGAATGAAAACGCACACAGGAGGCGATGAGGGGAAGTGGAAACACCTGGGGAAACAGCTGATTAGAATAAACATAATGATGCCACAGGGGAAGTGAAACTAAACACAATGAACATGGGACACCGGACCTCTTCAAAATAAAACAGGAAACACAACGGGACGCAGACATGACACGAGCTTGACAACATAGGACACGCACACATGCAACATGACAGGTTAAGACACGCAGACCCAACATGATGAACCAACAAGAGAGACTGAAACACAGGGAGTGATGACACAAAGGGATCTAAGAAACATTGAACTAAAAAGGCTGAAAATTAGCCGTTAAAATTAACTTAAACATAAACCATCAAAATATAAGACAACTCAAAACGCTGGGTCACATGACCCAGGATTGTGACAGGTTTTCATTATTTATAGTGCATCCATCCATCACTTCACTGGTAGTGATTATTGTACATGTTTAAAGATAGTTTGCATTCAGGGGAAGTTACACGGAGGTCATAAAAGTTAGCTTGTACAATGCACAATGTCTTCAAGTGCCAGAGTTCCCAAAAGGTTGATTCATCTGGACGTGGCGTTTCATCACTCATCCAAGTGACTTCTTCAGTCTCAGCTGACTGCAGACACAAACACTGAAAACTGAAAATTCCACCTTTTGGGATTTACTTACCTGGATGATTGAGCATGCATCAACACAAGCTATAGTGTTATTATTTCTGTATTGTTATTATTTTTTGTATTGGTCTTCTTCTTCTTGGGGCTTCTTGGCAGCAGTGCATGAGGACTCTTGTATTTGCTCCTACAACGGCACATTTGGCGTGCTCTGCTCAAAACAGAGACTAGCAGACAGCTGCTCCCAGTGTTGCCAGCTACCTTCAACAGAAATATTAAAAATGCATTCTGGCTTGAGACTCTACTGTATTTTAATGCAGTGGAATTCCCAATTAAACTGTAGTCATTTACTTACTTTATGGTTTCTTTTATCAGGCAGTGGAACGCTTTGAAGGGCTACATACCATATTAACTAGCAGTAACATCCTAGCCATTTGAAAGCTGCAGCTAAAATCCATATTTTAAATATATTTATTTATATTTAAATATATATATACACATATATATATATATATATATATATCATAAAATCTGTATAATATCCAATATGTGTTGGTCCCCGTTTTGTGCCCAAAACATCCCTGACCCATAAAGACACACATCTCACAGAGGCTTGGAGGCCAGGTCAACTCCTCAGACTGGTCGCTGTCTTCCTCAAACCATTTCTGAACCATTTTTACTTTGTGTCAGCGCCCATTATCCTGCTGAAAGAGGCCACAGCCATCGGGGAGTACCTTTTCCATCAATGGGTGTACGTGATCTGCAACAGTGCTTAGGTAGATGGTACTTGTCAAAGTAACATCCACATGGATGGCAGGACCCAAAGTTTCAACCCAAGGTTGTGGGAGTTTAGTCATCTGTCTGTTTTCTGTCACTTATCCGGGGGTTCGGGTCATCAGGGCAGAGACTTACAAAAACGATGCTCAGGCTGCACTGGCCACAAATTATTCTGGGAAGCACTGGGACATTCCTAAAGTAGCCAATGTAAATCTTCGCAGCATGGCCTGGGTCTGTCCTGGGGCCTCCTCCTTTCCCAAGGAAGACATCCCCAAACCACCTAACCTATGAGGCATCCAGGAGGGATTCTAGCCAGATGCCCGTACCACCTCAGCTCCTCTTTTTGATGTGGAGGAGTAGTGGCTCCTCCACGTCCATAAAAATGAGTGTTCCTGATCTCTGGCTGTCTTCCATGGCTCATCACCCAACCGGTAACAGCAGATGGCCGCCCCTTCATGATGCTGTATCTGCCAGGGGTTTCCCTCCAAGTGCTTTCTTTATAAATAAAAAAAAATTAAACTGGATTTTATGTTTTTCCTGTTACTAGTCGATAGTCCTACATTTGTACTACAATTGGCTTAATGTGGTGTTATCATTTATTACTATTACTCTTGGTATTTTATGCAGTTCTTTGGCGCAGTGAGGTTTAATTCAAGCATTTAAATAGTTTCTTGTTTCACAGAAGTTTGGACTCGAGGAAACGTGTAACTCAGACTGCAATCTGGAGTTGGATTACATTGTTGCTATCAGTCAGAACGCCTGTACAGACAAGGACCATCTGCTTCATGAATATCATGTGAAGCTTGAACAACAGTTAAAGCACTCTTGAGGAGGAATATGATCACCATGTGGCATCAGCAGCGGCTGGTTTGTACCTCAGTAACTTTATCTGTCGATGACTGCTTCCAGCTTCCAGCTTGACCATCAACACTTTCAGTAGCTGTCTTCATTCTGTCTTCTCTTTCTCTTGTTTATCTTGCATGACTTCTGTTGATAGCATTTATAGGAGCTGACAGATTGCGGTTGTGGCTTGCCGCCTCGCCTAATGGCCTACTATGATTGATGGATAGCTGGAAAACAAAAGTCGGCCATGTCTGGCATTTGCTCCACATTCTCACTGGTGATTTTCACCCTTTATGCAGAATTAACTCCACTTTGAACACGGCTGATGTTTCATAAATAGAGTAAGGGTAGCTCTATTTCCTTTCCCCGAATGCAACATCATGGAGTTTTTTATCTAACAGTTTTATCATTAAAATGTGCTCACAGGAAGTACAAATCAAGCACCATCCATATGTGTTTTTCCTTTTTATAGTTCTCCTCCCATCTACAGCACTGAGGTCAGACTAACCAGTCGTGACGAGTGCAGTTGGCACTAAACAACTGCTCTTGAGAAAATGTTTGTCAGCTGTGGTGAAGCTGTACAAGCAAAAAGAGCAAGTTCAGAGATCACAAAACAACTTTTATTATTACTGTAATTTTATTCACAACAGTGACCCATCTGTACAGAACAATTTAATACTGTTTTGCAAACAAATCGTACAATTAGTTCTTTTTCACTGGTGCAGAAATAATTGTGTACACAGTAAAAATACTGTCATATCTTAATGAAGAAAAATATGTCTCTTGATATAAATGCACAAACTGTATGCAATGATCATGGCACATTTCATCCTTTATTAGAAGTCCTTTTTTGAAAAACTGCAGCTTTTTCTTGGATTTCTTAACAACTGCAGACTCCAACTAACAGGAAAATCTCCAGAAACCTTCCAGTAACATTTAATTGCACTTCAGCAGCTACAACTTAGTGTGACAGGTCTTTCAAGCTCCGTACATCACTTTTATGATACGTTTGCATGTATCATAAATGACTGCTAGACTGCAAGTTACATTAAAAAGTAGCACTCACAACTACAGCACTTACTGTATTTTGCCACTGTGTGAAAAACCAGCACTGAATCATATTTTAGAGATGCAGGTTTGTACTCTATTACATGACTTTTACTCTCTTCCCAAGAGCCCTTTTCTTTTCTCTAACACACACACACACACACACACACACACACACACACACACACACACACACACACACACACACACACACACACACTGCATGATATTTTCCTTACCATTTCCTTACAAGTCATTAAATTGTATGTGTAATTTTATAATCACACAGAAAATCCAGCCTTTGTGTTTTGCTTTGTCCTGTTTGTTTGTGAAGATATCCTGCAGTGTGATTTCTGTTTTCACTACAAACATGGAGAAAGCATTTCCACACAAACGTAATGTTTTCATAATGACACCCATGTTACCGTGAATATTACAGACATGATCTGTGGTTATTCAGTCACGGCCATGGAACTGGACACTGATTCTGGGAAGAGATTTATTATTGCTACTATTATTATTGTTGTTGTTAATAATAATAAACAATAAATGAGTTGTGTGTGTCCTATAGTGATGGTAATCAACCGAATAAATAAAACAAAACAAGGTTTGTTTATTTGATTATTTTCTAGTGCTATCTAATATTTGTATTTTTATTTTCAGTGACAGATTTGCACTGGCAGGGCGAGATGATGCTTTTATTCCCAAATCTGTGGAGTGATTTCCTGCAGTTCTATACAGACGATTCTTTTCAGCTTTGTTTTGCTTTATCTCCCATTTTCAAATGCTCCAGGTGTCCAGGTGTTGGGTTGAGGTCAGTGAATACCTGGCCAGGTCATAATTTTTTTCTTCTTCAAATACTATTGAGTTTTGGCGTGTGCTTGGGATGAGCGACACTTTAGAAAATTCTTCTCTTTCAAAGCTTCACTTTTATTCCGTTCTTGTCCAGTCCAGCATTAACACTACTCATGTCATCTCCTTTACTTCTGTTGCAGTTTCATATGAACACACTTCTACATTGTAGCTAGTGTAGGTTGGGCCTGATTGTCACTATTTTATTTTTGATTGTTTTGGCCAAATGTGTTGCCAGTTTTCATTCATGTTACTTTGTAAGTTTTGTGTAATTGCTGAGCAATATTTTTGTTTCTAGATCACTTTCAGGGTTGACTTAATGCAGTGTCCTTTCCACATTTTGAGCAATCACTGAGAGAGCTGTTTCTACACGTCAGAAGCACTTATCCATCCACAAAAGGTGACTTATGCATGCAGTAGAGGATAGCCACTGTGCTCTCACAATTGATTTATTCAGGTAGTTCAGTCACCATCACTGCATTCATTTGAGACATCCCAGGCCCAAGCTGAGAACGCTATGGCATTAATAGGTTCTTGTATTATTGTATTCATGCAATAAATATTTCAGGAATTACATATATTCATACACTATAATCCCAAAAGTATTCACTCATCCACCCAAATCATTGAATGCAGGTGTTCCATTCACTAACATGGCCACAGGTGTATAAACTCAGGTACTTAGGTATGCAGACTGCTTCTACAAACATTTGTGAAAGAGTGGGTCGCTCTCAGGAGCTCAGTGAATTCCAGCGTGCTACCGTTAGGTCAGGGCTCAAGGACTGGTGTCCTGCAGGTTTTAGATCTCACCCTGGGTCAACACACCTGAATCACATGATTAGTTCATTACCAGGCCTCTGGAGAACTTCAAGACGTTGGGCGTTTCTCAATATGCGTACTTGTGCGTACTTGCGTTCTCGTGTACTCGTGATACGTCATCAGTCGGAGACCAAGTACTGTTCCAATTCGAAGTACGCATCACGCCGAGAACGCGAAAAAGTCCCGGATGTGTTCTCGCTCCGCCCGTTTTATCGAGCATGCATCGGTGTGGACTTGGTACAGCTAAATATCCCAGAATGCATTTCGCCCAGAACAGCGGACTCCCGGCACATCGTTTTCAACCCCCCCCCCCGCTCGCGGTCTTCTCACTACTCAGGTTAAAGAAACCCCAGCAGCTGTCTATTGTATTAAATGTCCACTAAAATAAAAATAGAAGCGTTCTAACATCTCACCTGCTTGTTTTTATTAAGGTATGTACACGTATGTACATGTACACTATTTTTATTAATAGAGGTTTCACTACTGAGGTTAACAATGATATATAAGTCACTTAGATCACTTCTAAATGTTAATGTTTGGTTTATTTCAGTGTTTTATTTGTTCCTGAGTAAACCGGTTTGGCTGTGATTAAAGTTAAGCTTCATAACATGTTACTCACAGTTAAATTAAGAGGGGACGGCAGTAAAAACTCCGGACCTGTGACATCATCACGTATGCTGGTGTTCCAATTGTACAAATCACGAGTCCGTGCTCGCGTTCTCGGCGAGTCCGTACTCCGTACTCCCAGTACGTACTCGCCGAGAATGCGAGTACGTACTCGCGTACTTGAGAATTGAGAAACGGCCATGTTGAGGAGGTCATTTAGCCATTTGAATCAGCTGTGCTGGATCAACATCTAAAACCTGCAGGACTCTGGCCCTCGAGGCCTGGAGTTCCCCCACCCCTGCGTTAGAGGATGTCACCTCCATCTGGCAATCCCATGGACGAGTCTGGGTTTGGTGGTTGGCAGGGGAACGCTACTTGTCTGACTGCAAGTGCCAAGTGTAAAGTTTGGTGGAGGGAGGATAATGGTGTGGGGTGTTTTTCAGGAGTTGTGCTCGGGCACCTTAGTTTCAGTAAAAGGAAATCTTCATGCTTCAGGAGAGCAAGACTTTTTGGACAATTTCATGCTCCCAACTGTGTGGGAACAGTTATAGATGGTCCCTTCCTGTTCCAACATGGGTGCAGAGCGGTGCACAGGGCAGGTGCATAAAGACATGGAGGACTTCAATGGCCTGCACAGAGTCTTGACCACAGTTTAAATTGAAATTTGTATTTTTTGTACAAAATTACATTCTCGCCTACAGACTTCTGCACATGCTTAATTTCAAGCTCTGTTTTGGAGGTACTGATTCACTATTATAATCCCGATCATCTTAAAATGTTGTTAATTATTTAGATTTAGATATTTGTACAGGTGCTGGTGTTTAATAAGTAAAGATTATAACACGTAAAGGTAACACTAGGACGCAGGGATTTATTTTATGCTCTCACTCCTTCAGATATCCAGCAAGTTTGCACTTTGGCTTCTGTGACAGAGGCAGATATTCAGAGCGAGGTTTTCCTACAAAGAAAGTAATGCTGGTCAGAATCTGCAGGGTACATTTGCCATTCATGGGCCAAAAGGGCCACTGTCAGCAGTGGGTCCATTCGCTTCTTTGTGGAGATGAATGGATGTCATGGTTCTAGGTGTTTCCAACTCCCAGCTAATATATTTGAGATTTTATTGTATAAAGATTTTACTGATAATCTACCGTTTGCACTTTTTTATCAGTTACTTTTTATTCTGGAGTTTTTGGTTGTCTATTACTTTTTCTAAGGTCTGTGATTTTTCAGCTTTATGTCGCTTCACTTCCTATTTTGACTTTATTTCTTCCTGTTTAGTGTTCCCCTGTTGGTTACTCCCTTTGCCTAGTCGTTCTGTGTTTGCCTTGGTCTTCCTGTCTTCTTGTTTAGAGTTTAGTACGTGTCTTTTGGAGTATTTCATATTACGATGGTGTTTTCTTTTATGTCTTGTCTGGGGTTCTCCTTCCTATCTGTCTTCATTACTTTAAACTGTGTTTCATTCATTTCATGTTTCTAATCCCAAATCAGTCCTCAGTGTATAAGAAGTCCCAGTTTCCTTTTGTGCTTCTTTGTCAGGGCCTTATGTTCCTATGTGCTGTGCATCCTTGTTCTCTTTGGGTTTTGTTGGGCTTTTGCCCAAATATAAGCCTAACTTTTGTTATTTAAGTCCGTTTTCACTCCCATGCTCCATTATGCAACAATGCAGCTAGTTCTTAATCGATCAGGCACATCCACTCGCACCGTATCTGTGGACGGTGGGTATGAGTCTGAGTTAGGGTGTGGATGTCATGCACTATGGGGAGAACGTGTGTCGGTGACGTTATGATCAGCTCAGAAGCCTTTCACAAAGTAAAATAGACCCTGACACTCACAGTGTTTATGATCATACAGCTGGACATCAAGAGATTGAAAGTTCACCTTCCATGGTCATCATTGTCCACGTCCTCATGCCCACGCTCATTCTTTTCAGTCTCAATCCCCAATCAGATAATTGAGACAGTACTGTCAAAATCCCCATGTGTTATCTGCTTCTTTGACTCAGGGCAGGAACACCTCCTCTGCCTCTCACCACTTATCTGAATGTGGTCTAGACCCTCTTGATCGGTAACAAATGCTCATCGTCGTGGTTGATCTCTTTGCCGAGTTGAAATGGGGCTCAGTGGACGGCTGCTGGTCCTATACAATTCAAACGGATCGAGAAAAGGACTGGAGACGGAGTCCCTCTGTCCTTCTCCACTCAAGCATGTTTTGTCCATGCTTGTCAATCATGCTGTGTGGAGGGAAAAGACTTAAAAGAATCCAATCTATAAACCCACCATTGAGCAGTTGAGAATCAGCTGGGGTCATATTGAGCAAAATCTCTTCTTTTTCTCACTTTTATACAGTTTCAGGAGGAGAAAGGCTCCGAGGCCAAATCATGATTTCATATCAAGCATAAAATAGCCAAAAGGATTCAAATACAGCCTGACAGAGACATTACAACAGGTACAGCAGTCAAGGCTTCCACAAAGTTACCACAGACACACACTTTTTGTGGAACTGGTGCAGATTATTTTCATAATGGAATCTCACCTGAGTCGTATCTTTGTATTATCAAGATTGTGGTGTGGTGTTTTCCACATTATCCTCGTGTAAAAGAGAAAGAAAGCACAGGTTTTTGCTTCACGTACTGGGAGCAGTGGTAATGAATAAATAAATAAATCGCTGGTTATTTGAAATGTCCCACAGTGGCATTTTTAGTGGTAAAATTAGCCTTTTGTGCTTCTCTTTGTGAATCACAGCCATAAAGTTGTGTGCGAGGCAGGTGAGCTCTGCGCACTACGTTCAAAGAAAGGAGAGCACAGCAGCGACAGAAATACCAGAGAAGTGGGTCCCTGATGATTAAGAGCTGCCTCTCTCCTGAGGCTTCTTCGTCTCCTGAGACACATCATCTTCCTGACAGTCTCCAGGCTGAGCTTCAGCCTCTAACAGATGACGGAGACAGACACCCAGCTTGGTCTGGTTCATGAGGCTGAAAATGTGCATACACATAATTATTGTTATTATTTAAGTGCTTCAGGTTTGGGTGTTTTTTAAACTGGCAGTAGTGACTGAGGTCACTATGCAGCTGAGCTCAAGATTACAAAATGGTTTGCTGTAATGGTTTTGATTGCAGTTACAGGAATCTGATGACTTCATGTAACGTTTACATCTTTACTACTGTACAGGTTTTATTGATGGGCACTGACACATCGATCAGTTATTGTGTTCTTCAGGTTACATGGACATGATTGCAGTCAGAGTTTTGTGAAGTGAAGCATGACTTGCTGTGAACTGACTTGGAACACATGATTATGGTTAATAATTTTAATAAAATATCATTTTAATTGATCTCTAAACCCACCCATCCATGACTACTGTACTGACTTCTTAGCTTTGAACAGACTCGCTATCAACGAGAGATCCACTTTCTGTAATCACGTCTGCTTTTGAGTGAATAAAGTACTCATCTAGAGTACTTTTATGACCTTATAATATCAGAGGTTAAACCCTAATCCCTTCAGCAAATACTTTGTGACAGTGGGAAGGAAGAAGTCCCCATTAACAGGAAGAGCAAGCACATAGTAGCACACAGGAAACCTTTGGCAGACTCGGGCTCAGGAAGGCTTAACATAGATTAGAGAAAACGCCACGAATCAAAACAGGCCAAAACTCAACTACAGAGAGTACACAAAGGTAACACATAGCATATATGCATGGGGAGTGTTGAGAGACGGATTGGAGGAGAGCTCGGTGCATCATGGGAAGCCACCTAGCAGCCTGAACCTACAGAAACAAAACTAGGAGATGGTCGGTGGTTATATGAGCCAGGCCTTGTCTGTTATTTGGAAGCTTAGGTAAACCTGCAGGTATGACGATGCCTGATCATTCTGGAGTTGTGAAAAGAAGGATTTTTTTTTTTACAGAATTCTGTATTTAACATAGAAAGTAGCCAAAATAGGAGAAATATGATCTCTCATCTCAATCAATGGAACAGCTCTGCTCACTATAACAAGCAACTTTACTTTCTGTAACACATTTATGCATCTTATATTGAGTAACTCCCTCCAACACTGCAGGCTGGACTGTCGTGCTTTACAACACCAGGTTTAAAGAGCAGAACTTCAGGCCTTTGCACTAAACTTACAGGTTGAGCCTCAATAAGTTACTCCAGGACAAACCCAAAGCTTTGGCAAAGACCTCAAAGAAGACAGATAACATGTAACCCCGGTGAAAGCTATTGACGTCAGTCACAAACGCATTAAGACTTTTTCTTCAGCATTAAAAATAAATAAATAAATAAAATAAATAATTTTTGGTCTGAAAAAGAAACTACTACAATTGCTGTGCTACTCCCATAACACTGCCTGACCCTGAACACTGCGACACAGCAACAATCTGTAATCATCTGAGCACCATCACTGACCTACATGTAAAAACAAGTGTAAAGCCAGCAATCGTATTGTAACTACAAGACCCCCTTCAGGGCACCATGGCGGAAGCAGAAAGGAAAAGTAGGCACCATTGTTTGGTGCATAGCACAGTTATTCGTTTTTATAGGATACTATGTAACCTGGTTAGAGCCTGACCTACTTTAGCCAGGTTATCAAATGTTGCAAACACAACTAGAGTGCGTAGGCTCGACTCAACTAAACTAAACAAATGTTTTAAGGTTATTCGAGGTTAATGCAGAGAGAGAAATATTTGAATTAACAAAACTGTGAATGGACATTTTTTTTCATTAGTGGGCTTTCATAACTGTACATGTTGGCATTATGTACTCCAAGTGCAATTAGTTTAAACTTAAAATATATTCTGACAGTTTTACCAATTAGGGATTTTCATCTTATGTGAGAGAAACTCTGCAAATGAAAGCGCACAGTGAGCATAAAACTGCTTAAAATAAATGTATGCATGTGTGTATTCAGTGTAGTAACTGTCCTTCACATACGTGATTTCATGTGTGGGTAACATGCTTTACTGGCTTATATTGTGTCAATATCATCCTGAGAACCGTGGGAGTCATTTTTGAACGTGATAATTATTAAAACTAAGCATCATGTATGTAATTATGAATTTTAAGAATACCTTTTTGTGAAAACGATGGGTTTATCAACACTTTATTGAGCTGAATATAGTATAAGGTGCAGAATAGCCAAAATGTAATGTCCTCTATGAGGATGCAAGGTTTCAGAAGGCATATATGTATCTTGCCTTGGAATGAATCCTCCTTCTGTGTTTTACAGACGCATGCACTGTAGTATTAGCTCAGTCAAACACACTTGGTTTCCTGTGCTCCTGACACGGGCACTCCCTGTACAGATGTGGACACCTCTGCTGACAGCAGAGCATTGTTATGCTTTTGGACGGTGTAGTTCACGAGCTGATTGGCCGACCTCACAGCCGGAGCGCTGGATCAAAAAAAGCGTTGCAGCATGATGCATCGAGTTGAAAATCAAGGCTGGAAGGATGTCGGGGGTTACACTGATTTCTATACATTTTTCATCACCCTTCTCCCCATTTCATTACAGTTAAGTTGACAGGTCTGCTGTGGGGATAACACAGCCATTCAACTGCAAAATAAGTTTTGAATTCCATCACGGCAGCATGTGAGAGATCAGGGAGCGCTCTTCTTCGTTGGTATCATAATTTTCCAACTCACCGCTGCTGTCCTGGGGAGCTGTCGCTGTGATTATTTGAGAAAGAGTAATCTGTCTAAAATGGTCACATCATGGGTGAATGGTCTCAATATTAAATATGGAATTTCTCCATGTGACATTTTCATGGTGTAGTGAATATTTAAACCTGGCAGTGTTCAGCATCTCTGACATCTGTAATGTGAAATCCTCAAATTAGAGTCCGAGGCTGCTATTGGAGAAAACCTGAGAACCACGACTTTTCTCTGCATCTGAGCTTCAAATGAAAGTCTTTTGGAAAGTCCACAGAGAGCTAAGCATACATAATGAAGAGTTACTGTATGCACACACCTTTATAGCATTTGAGGAACAACTTTCCCCTTGTTGTTGTGTAGATGTGAAAAGAAGAAGAAAGGTTTAAAGATTTCCTGCTCCCAGATGAATCACCTGTGCATTGTTTCATAATTAATTAGCCCATAAAGAGGCTGAGCAAAAGAAAAGAGAGAGGAATCCACAAAGGTAATTAACATCCCTCCCTCACCTGTAACATTGCAGCTTTCTCCAAATAATTACCTCTGGAACCCACGGGGGCTTGGTAGGCCCGCGTTTGCCTGTTTATACAAAGAAAGGTAAGGCTGAGTGGGTTATATTTAGACCTGGAATTCAATTTAAAGTTTCAGCCATATTTAACTACCTTGAGGGAAAAAATGATGAAACAGTACTACAATAAATCTGCCTCTTGGTGACCTAGAACTGGACATTCTTATCATGCACACACTGTTACAAAACCCTTTATCGTACTGCACAAAGAGCCATGTATTAAACATTTCACTGGCTTTCTTGTCTAATATGTTCATGTATGCAACTTTTCAGCCTATGAAACTTGTATTTGTCAGCATCCTGGGGAGAGTTGTCAGAATGAAATGGTTTAATGCAAAATAGATGCATCCCCCATGGTTTGTTTAAAATAGCAGCATCCATTACCACGTAGGATTCAGCCATGGAGTCTAGCCAAGCAAAGATCAAGGGAGTTAGCAAACTATCATCCACGTTCTCCATTTGGATTCACATGGGGCATCACCCACTGAAATATGGCAGAACAAATCTGATCTAAAAATATGAGTACCAAATTGATGTGGACGTATTAAATATTGATGGGTCATTGAACTTAGAAGTGGGAAACTGTGGTTTCACATTTCTAAGTTTAACGCCACAGAATGTTATTTCTGTACCAACAATGAAATAAAGTGATAAATAATGTAGTTACTGGTGTTTTTGATAAGCAGATTAATCCAAAAACCCAAGAGAGAGCGATTCAGCTTTTGCGTGTTTGGAGTTATTAGATGGGCACTCTTTTATGTCAGACACAAACGGCTATTGAACTAGGCCTTAAGGGAGCACTTAGATATTTTGGGAGATCTGCTAATTCATTTTCTTGCTGAGAGTTAGATGAAAAGGTGACGAACACTTTCATGTTTGAGCTGTAAAAATGGCCGTACAAGTAAGCACAAGGGAAAAGCAGCTTACTGGGATCCATCACATGGTATCAAAACCCACCAGCACACACCGAGCTCAATCTCCTTTATATAGTTTGCAGTTTGTTTGTTTTTTGCACAGTGTCTTTGTTCAAAGCTATAGAGTGACATGATTTTCAAATGTTAAAGCATTGTTGTTAGTGTCTGTGAAGGTTCTCAGTCATCCAGGTCATCGTAGTCTAAGGAGCTTGGAGAGAAAAGCGTCTGGACTTCTTTAAGTTGCTTGAAGACGTTTCACCTCTCATCTGAGAAGCTTCTTCAGCTCTAGGGTCAAATGGTGGAGTTAGTGTCTTTGAACAGAGGCGTGGCTTACGACACCAACTGTCTCCCATCTATAATCCAGTTTTCATATTCTTTCCCAGACTTCTAAGATATTCATCGTGTGTACTCATGTTGTAGAACAGGGGTGGGCAACTCCAGGCCTCGAGGGCCGGTGTCCTGCAGGTTTTAGATCTCACCCTGGGTCAACACACCTGAATCACATGATTACTTCGTTACCAGGCCTCTGGAGAACTTCAGGACATGTTGAGGAGCTAATTTAGCCATTTAAATCAGCTGTGTTGGTTCAAGGACACATCTAAAACCTGCAGGGACACCGGCCCTCGAGGCTTGGAGTTGCCCACCCCTGTTGTAGAATGTGCATTATGGTTACTGTTGTTTAACACAGAGACAGTATTTTAGTTGTCACCGCAAGGGGGCACTGTGTTCACTGTAAGGGCACGTATGCTGCGTCATCGCGCCCCTGACTGAGAGAGAGTGTACCACAGCAAATATGGCATCCATGAGTAAAGGTTTTACTGCGTGTTAATGTGAAATAAAGTTCCCAAAATCTTAAGGATATTTTTGCCTCCGTTGTCATTTTCCTTCGAGTTGATCGCTGTCGATGCTGCAATACTCAACACAGACGCCTTAACGCCCACTCACATCCTGGGACTTCTGACCTCAGTAAATCACATGATAGGGTGGGGCTAGGTTTCACAGTGGGTTTACCTTGGCTGATTTTCACACCTTGGCTCATGTGATTAGGTAGAGGATCAACAGTGGGTCCATGACCCTCTGGGGGGACACTCCCACAGGGCTTAAGTCTGGGACTCTGCACCTTTTGACCTTAGAACTGAAGAAGATGAGAGGTGAAACATCTTCAAGCAACTTAAAGAAGTCCAGACGCTTTTCTTTCCAAGCTCCTTAGATCATCACTTATTATTGCAAAGGTTTTTCAGATTCAGTCTGAATACATTTACTGGCTGGAGTTACTTGTTGGCCTCAGTACATACAGTACAGACCTTACCCAACATCTCAGCTCGACTCTCAGACTTTTAATGGGCATTCCTGTTTCTTGCTCCAATCTCCAGCCACCCCTTACAATACACAGCTGAGAATAAATAGTCAAGGTCAACAGCTGATAACACTCTTAACCTGAAAATGACCTCATGGTGGCTTGTTTCACTTGAGGGACCAAGCTGTAGTGGAGGCAATTTGTCATGTTTGCCACATAACCAGCAATTACCCTGGATCCTTATAGGCACTGTGAATCATTGACTCTCTGTAACTTTCCAAGGACCTCAAAAATCCCAGCTGATCCATACGGGCCAAACATAGCCACAGCATTACAGTTCGACCTCAAATATGAGCTCCCCTTCTCTTTTTTCTTTTCTGAATAGAAATATTAGAGAACATGGCAGATTCAGGAGAATGTGTTCAGCATCACAACGCGCCCCACCAGTCATCATCAGGTCGTTTTTCTAATATTGAGTCTTTGTTATTTGTAACCACAGGGCTCAGTATTTGGTCAATAATTCACTGCTCAAAGTCATTAAAGTGTTAACATTTTATTGCTACTTTTCAAATAAATCCCTGTGTTAATGTGCAATAATCCCAGAATGAGGGCAACTTTTCATTGACTGGGCTTCTGATGAGAGGAAGAAAGAACATCATCATTCCAACTCACAATAAACTTCAGCAATTAAATGTAAGAAGGGAAATCCCATCAACGCCTCACAGTGCCTCATCCCTCGCTCCACAACACTCTCCATACATCACCTTCACATACGAGTCTAAAGTGGGTCAGCCTGTGCTTCCCGGGCTCAGTAAAAAGAGCATCCACATTCATCATTGTGTTGTAAGCTCTTTGTTTCAAGACACAATTATCCCTAAACAATGGCACTTCCACAAAGATTTCTTTGGGTTTGGAGCGTTTACAGTTTCCAGGAGACGTAAATGTCTCGTTCAGGGTGAGCTACTTCTGATTTTTTCATATATTAGTGCTAAACTTCAATAGTAAAGTCCTCTGGTAAGTTTTGTGATTCAAAGATGGCTCTTTTAGTTTCCATATATGGGTTTGCTATTGAACCACAGAATCAGTTTATGCCGTATCTTAAACTCCACACTTCAATGCGACATAGCCTCTGTAAGGGCTGAACTCAAAAAATGTTCCTTCTCACAAATGGTGAATATTTCTTAAAGAATTTGTTCTGTGCTTTGTGTGTTTTTTCTCCAAGGATTTGTTATAAATAATACCTCAGACCTCACTGGCAGGATTTTGAAGGAGCCTGCACAAACAAGGCCTTTTAGAAGTGTCTCCAGTTGTGTCTATCAGTGCATTACGAGGCTCAGCATCGTCACTGGCCTCTTGCAGTATTGCAACAAAAAATCCCTGCAGTTCTAAAACATATTGGCACAGACTGCGTTTAAAGAGCTCTGTAAAACTGCAGACACTTTTATGAATTTTTAATCCATGGTGGAGGGATTTTCATGTTTGTAAGACCCCTCCAGTGCCAAGAAATGTGACTTTTATTTTTGTGATATTACAACATAAAGTGGAGCCAGAAGGGAAAACAATAATTTGCCAAAGCCAGCCCGTGTGAGACAGGGGAAAAAAGGCTCATGACTGAGGCAAGCAGACTTCATTCAAGTGAGTGAGAGGCATCTCAAGTCCAGATCCTTAACAGGCCAAGACTGTGTCACTGCAGGAGCTTTCTGCTCTGGAAGCACAGCAGAGAATCTGCACTGTGAAATGTAATCTTAATGAATTCACCAAACATGGAATACTAAAGTAAGAAAGCCGACAGGTGAAGGGCTGTAAGACTGTGCTAAAACTTCAGGTTACAACTCACGTGTTAAGCTGTTGTCTGTATATTACTACTTCTTACACAGCAACCTTTGTTTCCTTTGTTCATTGGTTAACATGAAGTTGATACTGGTGTGGTGGAAGAGCACCGTCCTCTGTGGTACCTGAGCACTCTTTAAAGATAATCGAACACTTTTGCACTATCTGGGTTTGTAGGTGCACTCATGTGAAAGACTGAGTACACCTCATGATTCAAGAGGTTGTAGAACCCAGTGGCGTGTGGTGACCTTTACAGAAAGGCAAGCAGAGCACGCACACACACACACACACACACACACACACACACACACACACACACACACACACACACACACACACACACACACACACAAAAGGATTTTCCTCCACTAGTTAGAAATTTAATGAGATAAAACAGATCAGATTAAAATGTACAGTTTGTGTTGCCTGTCTGTACTCTACATGGACATCTTCATCTTTCAGACATTACTGCTATACTTAAATAAATATCTACTATATTACCAAAAATGATTTATTGTTAGCTGAAAATGAAAACACTGTATTATTGGAAAATTGGGGATAAAATGTCCAAAGTAAAAATACTTATTCTGCAGAAACATCTTCCTCATCAGCGTTAAAGTAATTAATATTACTGCTGCAAAGGTTTAAGACTGAGCTCATTATGAGTACTTTATATTCTGTATTCATCCTATTCTATAAATGATGTGTTTGTAGTGACTGTGGCGCAGAGAACCTGCTTCTCATGAGCTCAGAAACTCAGGCCCACGTCTTGATTTTTTAAAGTATATTAAAATGTTTTAATAATTTAAAAAAATCAGCTAAATTAAAGGCTTGTGCAGTGAGTGACATGATTAACTGTTAATATCAGTGGGCGGACTAAAAGCTGGTTAAACATATGAGATTCAGACATTCTCACAGATGCTAATCTCTGAAAGTGCTCCTGAGCCTGATTTATTAGAGCAGACATGGTCAGAGCTGCCGTTCCCTCTCCATCATGGTTACTGCTTTCCTTGCTAATGTACTAAAGGAGTTATTAACAGCTTTTTCAAACTCCATCTCCTCTACATCACATACACTGGCCAAGTTTCTAGCAAGAGGGAACTCAGGAAACTGATCTCAGAGCAGTGAAAGCTGAGCCAGTGGCAGTTTGCCTCTTACGCTGGTCTCCAATCAGTTTACCGTCAAAGACCAGCGACCAGAGATGAGTTTACTTTGATACGTTTTTCTTTTATATCTGTTTTTGGATTTGACGGGGCAAGCATCGTTCGCCTTGCTTGCCCTGATCGTCACTGGTAGAATCACATTTAGCAGCAATAATTTGAAGTAGTTATTATCTGGATGAATTTATCAGTCTTCCGCAGTCATTGTGAGGAATCGTGGCCCAGTTGTCTCTACAGTGTTGCCTTATTGAGGTTTTACATTTGTTCTAAGTCGGTTTGGTTTAACTCTAGACTGTGACTGAACCGTTGCAACATCCTGATTCTTTTTCACTCATTCTGTTGTGGACCTGCTGGTAGGCTTGGGGTCATTGTCACACACGATCCATCTAATGGCCTCAATTGTAGCGTAAAAGTCTTTGGTATGCAGAGTTCACGGTCGACTCAAGGTGCCCAGGTGGCAGCAACACAAACCCAAACTAATCACCCCTCCACCACCGTGCTCGACAGTTGCTGTGAGGTGTTTGTGCTCATGTGCATAGAGTCGTGTGAAAGGATTTCTGGTGAACATTCCCTCAGCTTTATTGCTTCTTCTAAATGACTCGACTGGACAAGCATGACTTGTGCAGGGCATTTAAAATCAACTTCACTGTCTGAGTTTTTTGCTGTGACACAGTAAAACCAAACAGACTGACACATTGTATTATGTATAACAAATTGAGCATTTAAAATCCTGACCTGACCCCGATTTTGTGCAGCTTAGGAAAATCACTTCAGCCAAAACCACACATAACGAATGCAAATATACTTGTCTTCTCAATTTCATCAGAGCTGAGCCAGCAGGCTGTCTTTGTGTAGCTTCGGGTGGGTTGTGTCTTCCCCACGCTGTCGTCATGCCTTGCTGCGAGGGGACATTTAGATCCAATCTGAGCCACAGGAGCAAAGTCACCCTAAGGCTGCAACACTACAGATAAGGCAAAGTATGGCAAATGTGCATTCACAGCACAGAGCTAATGTTCTCCTTTAAAAAAACATACAGATTTTTTCCCAGCTTCCACCTCACACAGTCGTCCCTTATGCTGTAATTTTTGCTCTGAGTTTCGTATGTGACCTGTCAAAAGATCTTGCCTGCAAGAAAAAGCTGGGAAAAAAATTAATTAAATTTGGACTGTGTGTAAATGCTAAGAGTGTTTCGGAGTGAAACGTGTGAAAATGAAAATATTCTGACAGCTTCCACTCATGACCTTCCTGCAGCCCCTCTAATTAATGACATTCAGTCAACATTAACCTTTCTGAAAAAAAGACATGACATATTTCTGACCATTAAACTGCACTGTTCTGCTCGAACGTGATACTGGAATTTCTCTTGGCTTAGCAGAAACGTTTCACCTGCATTCAAGGAACACAGGAGATGAAAACTCTTTTTAATCTTCCAGTTTCTTTCTTCTGGATATTTTCCTCTGAAGTGTTTTATATCGTCTGTTAGAGTAACAGTTTTTTGAAACTCAAAAATAACTGAAGGGCTGTGAAATGAACTTTTATAGTCTGGTAGCATTATGGAATATAACATGCTGAGCTTTTCCAAACTTATTCCAAATGGCAAATCTCATGAGATAAAATGCACTGGGGTTTAGTTGCTGTCATCACTTCCCTGAACCTCAAATAAATCACTTTAAATTCCTTTTGGCTCTAATTATTACTGGCGACCTGTTAACAGTTTGCACTACCATTAAAAAAATAAAAAATCATGGGCTAAAGGTGTTTTATTGGTGATTTATCCCATGAATCAGTAAAGCCTTTGTCAAATGATTTGAGTTGAAAACATATGTAGAAAACTCTAAACCCTTGAGAATGAAAAAATAACTCCATTCTTTATTGCATTTATTCTAAAAAGCCAGTGCACAAATAAGCTCGTGACCTGTTTATTTTTTGGCTGTTAGCAGGTTGGTGTTTTAAAAGCAGATGTGATGACCGAGAGGTGGACATGGCCAAGAAACCGAGTGACACAGCATCGTGGGTAGCACTTTGGCATTATTTGACCGTTATTTACAGAATTCTCAAAATAAATTCAGTAACAGTTCAAACTAGTGACTCAAATCATAATCACATGAGGAGATGACGTCACAAATCAAGGGAGCTGGACAGTGATTTCCTGTAAACATCTACAGTGCAGTGAAAAAATGCCCCCCCTTCCTGATTCTTAGTAGCATGCGTGTTGCACTTATATGTTTCAGTTCATTTTCATCATTTTTCCTTCTGAAACAGAAGAAATCAGGAAGAGGGAGGAGCTTTTTCATAGCACTGTATACAAACCAATAGCTACACTATATGGACATCAGTACTGAGATACCTACGCACTACAGAAGCTGCTCGACCATTAAAACACATGCCATGAAACTCCCGGTGCACAGTTTCTGTGCTGAGAGGAGGTTTGGGACTCTGCAGACGTGGAGTCAGTGTTTAATTTTACACACCTGTGCCAATGGGACTGAAAACAATTGAATGGTCACATACTTTTCTCCATAAAATGTATGCTGGGCATTGCCATTACCATACTGGCTTAACTTTTTAGGGAATCGAGAAGTAGAGCAATAGTGAAACAGACAGAGATACCCTTTTAAAAACATGTTTTTACAAAAACAGAAGAGTTACAGTTTAGCCTGACAGCTCATGAAATAACCTGATATTAATTGTTTAGGATAAATGAGTAAAGCCCAAAGCCACCTGCAGGCATTCTCATGCAAAGTGTACACTAATGAGACCTGGCAGTTATTTAAAGTAACTTACTCAGAGCTAGAAAAACTTTAAATAGAATATTTTTCAAGGAGCCTTCTTTAGCATATTTGCAGCAGATTGCATCATACCTTGAGTGACAACAGACTTGTAAGACACTCTGACACAATGCATTTATTCCAAGAAGTCATCCATCTAAAATAGACAATACAGCTTGGGAAACGCTTCAAAACAGCTACTCAGGTCTTGAAGTTTGGTAACAATAAAGACCTTCAGCAACAGCTCAGTCAGCCTGTATGACATGTTAAAGATTCAAATCAGAATAATAATAAAAAAAACTGCATTAAAACCAAAAATGTGAACTTTAGTTCTTAATAGAGTCGTGGGTCCCGTTCCTAAACAGCTCTGTAGCCTAGAATGGAATTTATTCCAACAGTCTCATTCAGTGCACACCGATTTGATGCAACACTGCAGCAATCATCCCTCATTGACTTTCAGGTGGTTTCACATTTCCATCTCCAACATCATTGGCTCTGACAGTTCAAGCCTATTTCTGTAACAGATGACATCATGTGACACAGATGACTTAACAAGGGAAGTTCAGCAGTCAGACACAATATTTATATTTGTAATAATAGTATCTTCTGTCCATTTATTTCAGCTGTAAACAAGTCAGTGAAATTCCACCTTAATGGCATGTCAGTGGGAGCCTGACATAGAAATTGAGTCTCATTGGAAGTAAAGTGTTTGCCCATCACTGTTCTACAGCAGCCAAACTGTAACATAAAGAATAACTTTTATTAACCTAATTTGCAAAAATAGGTGTCTGTCTAAATTCAGTTTTATGGCTATAAAACTCTCATTTATTTTCAGCCTGTCTGCTGCAATAAACTATCTGTATACGATGAGTGTATGTGGGAGCTGTAAATGTAGAGGGTAGAAGATGTACAAGTAGAAACTTGGATTCTGAGTCCGTGAAGAAATGTGTTTTGTACTGGTCCATACATTTTGGATGGACCGGTGTGTGAAAAATATCAGACATTGCTTGGAGGTTTGTCAGTTCTTTCATCTACCAGAGTCAGACAGCAGACTTTATACTTACTAGCCTGTGGAAAGCCTGTGGAGAGACTTTGCCTAAACTCACAATAATACATTTAATGCCAGCTATACCAAAACCAAAACAGTGTCCACGTCAATCATGCAAATCATGCCAGTAATACAGAAGTGCAAATTAAAATATGTCAAGCCCCAAAATGTAATACCATATGATAAATAAGCCATCATTTTTCATAAAAGTACAAAAGTTACCACATTTCAACATATTTTGGACTACTTTTTGTTGGTCAGCAATCAAATTAAAGTGAACTAATAGTCTTGTTAATCATGCTAATCTTTAGGACAAAATGTCCAAGAGTTGTAATTCTTAAATTGAAGCAGTTTTGCAGATGGAACTTCAGATTTGATCTAATCAGAGATTTCTTTAAGTAAATAAACTTGCTGCCTTTTTTGCTCTGAGATCCATCAGCTACACTTTCACCAACTTATTTTCACTGAGTAATCTCAGCAAACAGGTATCCTCTGAAAAATACACAAATTCCAGAACTGTGGACCCAAATGCTGATGTATGAATGTGTTGAATAACAAAAATGAAGCTGTTTGTTAGAGCTAATGCTACAGTCTCAAAAGTAAAATGACAAATGACAATTACCAGAATAAAGCAGGAAGTGAAAACAGTAACTAAGGAAGGTAATGTAGATACATGAATGAATTAAACTGAAAGCTCAAAATGCCAGGAATAACTGAGAATTCAAAGCTAAAAAACAAATAAGAGGAGGAAAAGCAAGTTTCCAATAACTCCCAATAACCCCAAATTTCAAAATATCTCACAAACCCTCCAAAATCTTACAAAACCAACAGACTACAGGAGAGCATATTTGTTGTAGCAGAAACTTTACTCCCAGATCTACTGAGCAGTCGTACTAGAGCAGGCTTCGCTTGCATGCATGTAAACACAGCTCAGTGCAGAACTAAACAGGGTTTGCATTTTCTATATGAAAACCAGCTCATATCATCTAACAATTTCTGTGCTATTATGGTTAATAACACTAAACCATAAGGGTTGTTGCCATTGCACACTGCACTTTTTTGATGATAAATTTAGGTTGTTTCCTCTGGGCTTATTTTTGTGGGTATGTGTTGTGTTTGTTTGTATATCTCTGTATGGACATACTGCAAATCAATTTCCCACTGGGGACAATAAAGTTATCATTGAACCACTGACTTCAACAAACAGATACAGCACTGCTAACAGACCATCTACTACAAGCCCTGGAAAACGAGTCACCAGATTAGCCAGTGTTTTCTCAGACTGCACGCTAAGCAGCACCGTGACGGGGAAACACGAATCAGATCAAAGTTGCAAAAGTCAGGTTGTTAATTTCTGTCAAACTGTGGCTAGACAGACGCGTTCTACAGGTTGGTGTATTGCACGTTAATATATGATGATTTAAGCTAAAGTGATCATGCGGTCAACACATCAAGACTTGTTCTCTGAGAGATAGAAACATAACTTTCTACCAGATATAGAAATGACTGAATACAGAATGTAGGAGTCCTATCAGCCAAAGGAAAACTACTGTTTGAATAGCAGAATCTAAATCACTCCTCAGGAGCAAAGCAAGGCCGGCCACTTGAAGTGGGCTAAGAGAGCGTACGGGTATTTCACTGTGGGCCACTGAGTGATTTTTTAAAATTTAATCCAAAGTTCAGAGCTTTGACAGCGAAACGAGAGTGTAGATAAGGAGGCAAATATACTACAAATATCAAATTTTATTCTTGCCAGTTTATTACTTTCTATCAAATATGTACCAGATTGCATTATTGGATAACAGCAGCTGCAATATTTTTGTTTCGCTTGTTGACATATTACTCAAGAGCTTGTACTGAGAGAATTTTGAAAGTTGACTTTTACTGTTTCAAAAATGTACAAAACAGTGTCATCAGCCAGAAGGAAAAACACTGGTTATGCTTTCAGGAATACAGTGTTTATAAATCCTGCTCTAAATCAGCCTCTCAGTAATAAACCAACACAACACTGACAGAGAAGAACAAATCTGGAAATCCTTTACAAAAAGGAACAGGTTCACCTCAAAGCTCCATTTGCTCTGTTTAGAAGGCCGAGGAAGTTTATTTGAATATTTCTGAATTCACAGCGATATACATTTTGTCTGCTGACAAATAATAATGTTATTCTTACAGAAGTTATACATATCCAGCATTTTTTCAAAGAAAAGCAAGATAACACATGTAGCCCACAGGCTCATCAACTGTTAGTAATCAAAATAAGAATTTTATTAGAAACATGTTTCAGCAGGTCTGCAGAGCACTGAGATCGACTCATCCTGTTATAGAGGAATCACTCTCACAGTCCAGGACACGTCTTTGGAGCCAGATTCTATTCAGGTGAAACAAAATGAGGCCAGATTTTATTTATTTACCGGCGATGCTCCGTTTTCTTTAGACATCTTATATAAGTGCAAACTGATATCCACCTCTGGTAGAACATGACTGCTAAAGTGGGAAGCAGTCCAGCTGATACAGCTCTGGTACATCCTTTAATGTCACACAATTGTCACACAATTATAAAATACATAATTAAATGTGCGGCCGGGTTAAAGAGAAAGAGCTGTTCATCGAGTTTGCTCTGTTCCCACGTCATCAGGGACCATCAGGTACTCTAATCTTTATTTTCATACAGGCAGGCAAACTCTGTGGGTTTTCTGGATGACCTACAGGGCTTTATGCATATGTTACGGCCCTAGCTGGGCCTCCTGACGCTGCCCTTGTGTGGGCGTGGTGTTTTTCTCCGCCTCCTCCTCTCTTGCTCCACCCTTCTGTCTCTCTCTTGCTCTTCTCTCTCCCCAGGACACAGCTGCTACTCATTGGCCTCATTTACCACCTGGGCCCAGTCAGCAATCACCTCTCTGAGGTTATATAAGCTGGGGATGGGCTGGATGTGGGAGGGTGGCTTTCTCTGGTGTCTCCGCTTTGAGTGCTAGGTGTGTGATTGTCCTACCTATGGCGTGGCGTGGCGTGGCGTGGCGTGGCGTGGTAGGAGCAGTGGGGAGAGGCTTCTGGTGGTGTTCCTCTGTGCTGGTCAGTGTGTGATACTGGTCTAGGTGTGGAAAAGGCCTGCTGTGTGTGACCAGCCCCACCGTGCGTGGCTCTTTGTGAGTAGCTCTTAACTGAGCAGTGGTTTTCCTTAAGTGACGGCGGCCTCCATTATTTTGTTTGGCCTGCCTAGTTATTGCTAATAGCAGCGTTGCTGTCTCTTTTTGTTGTTACTATTTATATGAATATTGAGTTAATTGATTATAATAAAGATATATTTTGTGTTAAATACCTCTGCCTGGCGTTCTTTTCATTTCAACCATGTATGGATGGATGGATGGATGGATCTCAATTCAATTTTATTCACACAGCGCCAAATCACAACAACAGTCACCTCAAGGTGCTTTATATTGTAAGGTAGACCCTACAATAATACATACAGAGAAAAACCCAACAATCATATGACCCCCTATGAGCAAGCACTTTGGTGACAGTGGGAAGGAAGAACTCCCTTTAAACAGGAAGAAACCTCCGGCAGAACCAGGCTCAGGGAGGGGCGGGGCCATCATCCACACTCTCCCTCTGTTACAGTGCATCCACCTCAGAGATTCCCCACCACGTACTCTCGTCTTGTCAATGCTCATCTCTGTGTTCATAATAAAGCTTGTGAAACCTTAACGCTGATCCGTTTGTGCCTGCACTTGGGCCGACTCCCACGTACTGCCCTCCGGGCCCCCTTAACAAATAATGAGCTCGGTTTCAAACAGTAATGAGCAGGAAGGTGTTGTTTTACTGAACTAAAGGGCACTTAAACAGGGTCCACATGACCATCCAGCTCTTACTTCTCAAGCTCTGGTTTATGTTCAGGATAGTTTTAATCACATGAGATAGAAAAGTGTATCTTTTGAGTTTGAAGCGCTCACTCGCTGAAATGCAGGGAATATTGGATTAACTGTTGTTTCCTGATTAACTGCTGATATTATTAGTTCACCATGCTGTAGCTTATTACTTATGTTACACATTTTGATAACCTGTCTCTGGAATTTCATTTTGGGTTATTTCTTGGAGCAGGTCTGTATTCTCTCAGACCTCCTTTCAAGTTCAGTCCAGGTTTACGTCCTGGATCCTCTGAATGTGAAGCCCTGGAGCAACAAAAAGGACAGAATGAAAGGCGTAATGACTGCCCTCTGTTCCTTGAGTAAAATACTAATAGAGTAGATACTGCCACAGGCAGGCATCCATGAAGGCTGAGTT